>NC_034599.1:1498462-1537885 GCF_900095145.1 Mus pahari | reverse complement strand
GCACATGCCAGCAAGCTTCTGCTGAAGGGAACCTGATATAGCGGCACCTTGTGAGGCTATGCCAGTGCCTGGTAAACACAGAAGTGGATGCTCACAGTCAGCTATTTCATGGAACACAGGGTCCCCAATGGAGGAGCTAGAGAAAGTACCCAAGGAGCTGAAGGGGGCTGCAACACTGTAGGTGGAACAACAATATGAATTAACCAGTTTCCCCTGAGCTCGTGTCTCTAGCAGCATATGTAGCAGAAGATGGCCTAATCGGCCATCATTGGGAAGTGAGGCCCCTTGGTCTTGCAAACTTTATATGACCCAGCACAAGGGAAGGCCAGGGCTAAGTAGTGGGAGTGGGTGGGTAGGGGAGCGGGGGGCGGGGGTGTATAGGGAACTTTTGGGATAGCATTTCAAATGTAAATAAAGAAAATAATAATAACAAAAAAGAATCTGTGCACAATGTAATTGCAAATAAGTACAGGACTTTAAGAACGCTGACAAGGAGAACTTTACAGAAGGAAAGTTGACCAGGCTCTATTAGACCAGACAATCAAAATATTAAAACACTTGGCTAGTATTAAATTTACACTTCAAAAACCCCAGTTTCCTGTTGTTTAAGAATATTCCAGTTGTATTTAAATGGTAGCAGTTGATACAGCTGTTAGTGATAGTTCCAGTAAATCATTCTTCAATTTGTGTGTTTGTGGGAAAGACTGGCATGTTAACACAAGTTATTGGAGAATTTCTCATGACTGTTTTCCAGCTACACTACCATAGCTTCACATATGAATCTCACCCATGGCACCAGGGCTGAAAGCGCTGCAGGTCAAATACCTGCACATAGGTGAGAGGGTGATCCTGCACCGGTAGGGGAATCAGAGGTGACAGACAGCCGAGGGAGACAGACTTGATCACTCTTTAGTCTACAGTGCTGGGAACCAGTCCTCATGGTCAGCTCTGGTTCCCACTCCTGCAAGTCTTGCAGCTGAGAATCCAGCTGCTCAGGCTAATGGAAGGTGAAGATTAGGTACAAAAGATAGACTGTGTTAGCTCTTTAAGAAGAACACACAAAGGCTGGGCCCTTCTCTGTGGTTATTGGGTGACACTGTTAAATCCAGTCAAAGCATGTGCAAACAAGGATCTTCGCTTCACAGTAATCAGGTAAGGTTGGCCGCTGTCTTCAGGAGTTGGGAAGCTCGTGAGATATGAGCGGTTTTAGTCATTCTAGGTACTGTGCATAGAGCTCTATATCATTGTGCCCAGCCCCCTCAACCCACAGAGGCTCCACAGCACAGGGACAGCGCTCATACATAGCCAAGCCATGGGAGAAATCGATGGCCTCATCCTCGGTGCCGTGAATGACCAACACGGGATAGGTGACTTTACATATCTTGTCAATTCTGGGGAAAGCATCAAAGCAGTATGTTTTCCTGGTATCGGGGAAAGCAACATGCAAACCAGACATCAGAGGGAAATGGAGGATGACGGCTGCACACTCATACCGCGAGGCTAGAGCCACAGTGGGGACAGTGCCAATACATGCCTTATTTATAATAGCCAGAAGCTGGAAAGAACCCAGATATTCCTCAACAGAGAAATGGATATAGAAAATGTGGTATATTTATACAATGGAGTACTACTCAGCAATTAAAAACAATGAATTTATGAAATTCTTAGAGAAATGGATGGATCTGGAAGATATAATCCTGAGAGAGGTAGCCCAATCACAAAAGTACACACATCATATGCACTCATTGATAAGTGGATATTAGACCAGAAACTTAGAATACCCAAGATACAGTTTGCAAAACACATGAAACTGAAGAAGAAGGAAGACCAAAGTGTGGATACTTAGTTCCTTCTTAGAATGGGCAACAAAATACCTGTGGAAGGAGTTACAGAGACAAAGTATGGTGCCAAGATGGAAGGAAGGATGATCCAGAGACTGCCCCACCTGGGGATCCATCCCATATACAACCACCGAACTCAAACACTATTGCACATGCCAGAAAGGTTTTGCTGACAGGAGCCTGATATAGCTCTCTCTTGTGAGGTTATGCCTGTGCCTGGCAAATACAGAAGTGGATGCTCACAGTCATCTATTGGTTGGAACCCAGGGCCCCTAATGGAGGAGCTAGTGAAAGTACCCAAGGAGTTAAAGGGGTCTGCAACCCTATAAGAGGAACAGCAATATGAACTAACCAGTACCCCCCAGAGCTGTGTCTCTAGTTGCATATGCAGCAGAGAATGGCCTAGTCGGCCATCAATGGGAAGAAAGGCTCTGAGTCTTGTGAAGATCATGCCCCAGTAGAGGGGAATGCCAAGGACAGAAAGTGGGAGTAGGTGGGTTGAGGAGCAGGGTGTGCAGAGGGTAAAGGGGACTTTCGGGATAGCATTTGAAATGTAAATGAAGAAAATATCTAATAATAAAAAAGAAAGTTAATCTCCATTTCCAAGTAGAAAAAAAAATCAACAGTATTTTTTTGTTTTTGTTTTTGTTTTTGTTTTTTAGATAGAAGGAGTTTATTAGGCAAATTTTCATTTATGCTGGAGTTGTGACTGACTTGATATTGTATGAGGCATATATATATATATGCAATCTTGGTTAATGAGTTTGAATGTATAACTATGCTATCATGTCTGGCAAATGCTGTTTTCCTATAGACATGTATTCTTTCTTGCTCTCATGATCTTCCTCTTCCATGGTTTTCCTTGTGCACTGGCAGCATGAGTGTGGTATAAACTCATTTAGCGATGAATACTTTTAAGTATCTTATTGTCTGTATATTTACAGGTTGCTGGACTCTGTATTAATTGCCCTGTAATTAATCACTATGTAAAAAAAGTTTATTTGATTAGGTTTGAAAATTGCACAAATATAGAGTAATAAAAATAATTATTTAGGTAAAAGATTGTATTTGTGTCCATTTAGAAGAATATTAGTATTAAGTTCATCCATAGTTTATAATGTAAACCCTCATATAATTTTTGGTCCAGTTAAAGTCTCTGGCTATGGGTCCATTTTATGGACTGGAGTATAATATGGATCAAAAATTAGTTGGTTACTACCACAAAATTAATGCCACTTTCAATCTATCAGTGGATACCCTACAAAGGAAAGTGACTTTCCCTTTCCTCCTGCCCATGCAGGATGTTTTAACTTGCTTGTTCTTGTGTAATGCCCTTGCAGGTAAATATGATTATTGTAAATTCATGTATTTGAAAATTGTCATGTACAGAAAGCAGCATTACACAGTATTCCTACCTATCTCCTGGCTCTAATATTCTTTCTGTATCCTTTATGTGCACAGGACTAATGGGACTTAATGTACAATAAGGAAAAAGAGGAATGGGGAGTGTTGTGGAAGAAGCTTAAGGTGTTGGGAAAGGAGCTTAGGAAGTTGAGGGTGAATATGACCTGTATATTCTATATATTTAAGACATATTCAAAGAATAAAGAAAACACTTAAAAATAATAGACAGGCTATATATTTTACATCAAATTGACATTTGGAAACACTTTCTTATGGCTAAGTAATTTGTGTGTGTGAGAGAGAGAGAGAGAGAGAGAGAGAGAGAGAGAGAGAGAGAGAGAGAGGAAGGATATATATTCAGATTTTGGCAAAAGAAGCTGAAGCTCTTTAGAAGTTTGATTACAGACCTATTTTTATGCTCTGTTGTGAAGTAGCAGAAGAATGGACTTTGGGCTTAACCTACATGTGTTATTATAAAGTACCTGTGAGGAGGAGAACACTTAACATTTCCTGATCTAGAGATAGAGCCTACTGTGAACAGCCTCGTTTCATGCTAACAGACCACAGTACTTATCATTCATTAGAGATTGGAAAAATTTTGAAAAATGTATTTCTATTCCCAGGGATAGTAATTATATATTAAAAATTTATAACTCTTGTTTCAAATTTTAAAGATTGGAAGGTGCCATGGTTGTTCTTAGTAAGGATTTATTTGAAATCCAGTATTAAAGATGAGAATAGCTTATATTTTTCATAATTTTATTCAGTACACTCATACATGCAGACGCTCACAAAAAGAGACAGAGAAACAGAATGAGGATAAAGTTGAGTATAGCTACCAAAGTAATGACACTGATTATTTTAATTTAGATATAATCAAATTTGTTCTAGAATCAACCTTTGTACAAGATTTTGTATAAGATCCCATTAAGCAAAATCTCATTTATATTGGAGATGCTGAGTTTAGTCCCTGGAATGAAAATGACATTTTGTTCAATGAAATTCATAATGTCCTTGAAAGTCCTTGAGGCTTTTTGAAAAGATACAGTAGTTAAACTTTGTTAGAAAGACAAGTAGCCAGAACTGTTTGTCACATATTTCAGATAATAATGTAGATAGAAATATTAAAAAAAAAAAAAAAAAAAAAAAAAAAAGACTGGTTTGCTTACCGGGCTACTGCCGGCAACTGGCAGACCACATGATCGTTCACCCAACAGTCAGCCACCACAACACCCATTTATCCAGTAGAGTCAAAACTCTAGAAGCTTATAATTAACGAATTAGATTTATGTAACAATAAATTCTCAATACACAAGATGCCCAAACAATAATATCAAGTCAATTAATAATAGTATAAGCTGCCCACCTAGACAAAACTAATTATCCCAGTATTCTTAGAATTATGATATCATAACTACCTGTGGATCGTTAAAACCACACTGGTTCAGGTTTGCCTCCATCTTGGTCTTTTTCTTCCTCCCCAGACACTCTCTGTCTCTGTTAATCTTAGCTCTGCCTCCCTATTGCCTGCCCAATCACAGGCCTCCTACTGCCCTAATCTTTTAGTGTGATTGGACATGGAAAAATCCTGTCACAACATAAGGTATATTTAGAATGGTTTTGCCATAGATTGGTCACACTTTTCAAATATTCTATCAGAAAAAACCACGCCTTTGAGATCAGGTCACCAATGAAATATAATTTATACATAAACACATTTTATACATTTTATGCATTATAATAAGGACCCAAAATATAATTATCTTCAACTTGCTATGTAATCATCAAATAATTTAATCTGAGGCTGAAAATATAAAATATATGCAATCTATAGAGGTAAAGACAGTAAATAAGTTTCCCTTGTTCTAGAATACCATAAATGAAAATTGGAAACCATGTAGGATATGGACAGAGAAACGATTGGAACAAACTGGGTCTGTCCAATTCTACACAATGCATAAAATCTGATTTCTAATTTTTGTCTGTAAGTAGTAAGCTATATAAATTTTTCACTTTTTTCTTACTATGACCACATATCTTATAGGATACAACTTAAATGGAAATGCTTTATATTTTTAATTGTTCAAGAGAGAATACTGTGGTGATTTGAATGAAAATGGCCCTCATAGGAATATGTATTTGAAAATAATAAAATAAAAATTTTTGATAATAATAATTTAGTTCAGTAAGTAATCTACAGAGAAATCGTTTTAACACTCCCTGTTCTTATGCCCCTGTTTCAGACACTAGGAGAATCAAGTGAAGACTCATTTCATATCATACACAAAAAACTAGCACAAGCACCAAAGTGCGTACACAATTTCATGGCCCACACGGTGTGCGTAGAGGGTAACTGTGATTGTAATCTTCCACCATGTGTCAAATGGCAATCCAGGGCAAGTTCACAGACTTGGTAACAAGTGTCTTCATTTGCTGAGCTGTCTGTCAGTTACATAACATTATGAGTTAAAATAACAAAGTGCTCATAGTACAATGTAGGGTTTTAAGTGTTGGTATCTGTCAGTTTGGCAATATCTCCTCCCATAAGCTCCAAAACACATACACAAAAAAAAAAATTAAAAAAAACTTGACAATTTTGCCTTTTTTTCAAATTAAAAATTTGTACAAACAGTATCATAAAGTCCAATGATGAAAAATGAAAATAAACATTCAATAATTCATATTTAAGGGATAAATATACTATATATATATATATATATATATATATATATATATATATATATATAAAAAAGATACTTAATAGATATTACATTGCTTAATTCATGAACATATTTTAGAAGATTTAGGTTTGTTTTGAGTGTTATAAACTTAGTCGATCATTCTTTCTACATTGGTGACATTAATAGCATATGAATTTTATATAAATTGTTGAAAATTTTATATGAAAATCCTCTATAAAATGATTAAAATAAAGATGACACATTTTAATTTTAGTTATAAATATCTCTATAACTATTTAAAAAGGATTCTGTTTTATAAATTAATATAGTTTATACTAAGTTTCATAATTCTAATTGAGCCAATTTGAAAAGGCGCAACTTTCATTAAAGTTATCCATTTTTCTTGTTTTAATATAAATTAAAATAAATGTTTGAATATCTCTTTGAATATAAAATTTCTGACTTCTGAGAATGAGGCAAGGCTAGATTCCCTGTACTGGTATTGTCAGTCTCTCTAGTGTCCTTTGTCCTCTTGTAAAACCCTGTTTCAATCCAGGTCAATGACATGATTCATGATCATCAGCATTTTTTTGATTTCTAATTTATTATTGATGCATAATTGTGAAACTAATGGCATTCTTATGTATTGTTTGTTACCTTTTATTTTATTATTTCCACTTCTTTTCCCTCTTCTTTAGGTAAGTACTTGTCATGTAGTCCTGTGCACCTAGAAATGACTACTTAACCTAGTCTTCTTTCAGATTGTGCTTGTCTCCTCCCTCACGTCAACCTGAGTGATGGGATTATAGATCTGAACTACCATATGCTCCTTTCATGCACATTTTCTTAATTTATCTTCAGTTAGTTTCCTTTTTAAAAATATTCAGTACTTCTTGTCCTTATTTTTGGATTATCTATATGCAAATGAATGAAGCAGATAAATATCTCATATAAAGTATAACAATGAATATATAAATGGTTAAAAAAGGAAACTAACTAAAGTTTTAAATTTAAATGACAAACGAAACACAGGAGAGCAATCCCAAGATATGAACACAAAACAATTAGAAACAAAAGAAAAATTGATGAACTGGGCATCATTAAAAGAACAAACAAACTTGTGTGTATAGATATAATTTGTCTCCATGTATATGTATTTAGAATTTTGTATTAATAATAACAACTTTATTTTGGATACCATGTACTTCTGTTTTCCTTTGCTTAATCTGACTAAACATTCCTCAGTATCAGTATCTGCCAAGAGGAAAATCATAGGGGTTACCTGCATTCTTTACATCTCTTCCTAAAGTCCATAGCACTTTGCTAACATGTTTGATTGGCAACTCTTCCATATCTCAGCTTTGCTGTAACTGTGTTTGTTTACAAATTTTGATTTTTATTAAAATACTATAACAGTATCTTCTTTCTTCATTTCTTGTTTTTGCATATCATCTCCCCTTATATTGGTTCTTGATATATCTTTTTTAAATTTATTTCATAGACATATCTTATTTAAGTGTCTCATAACTTGTGATACAGCTTTGTAATACCTTTGTAATATTTACTTTAGCTCTTAACTTTTAAAATGACCTTGCCAATTATTATCTTTGAACATTTTAAAAATATTTGTAGCCTTGAGGGGAAAAACAATCTTCCTATAATAACATTAAATGGGCAATTTTACTGCCACATTCAATTGTCCGTCTAGGTTTCAAAATTTAATTCAGTTCTCAGTTCATTTCCTGCACCTACTGTAAACCCCAGAGGTTAAATGTTATGATGGCTTCCAGTTTAGATATTCATTGCAAGTTCATCTTTATACCTTTGAATTGGCTGTAATTGAGAGTATATATGAGCTCCCTCCTCAAATTAAGTAAGGTGTTACAGCAGCTTTTAGAGCACAGGGAGATTCTATTATTGTTGGTTTGTTATAAAGGGCAAATGTATATATAAATGGCAGTGAATCAAGAGCTATGTAAGTAAAGGTCCAGAATGGTCAGCAGTAGGGAATTTCTGTAACTGTGGAGGCAGGTGAGCTGCCTCCTGCCATGTGGATATATGTGGCCGCCATTGTGAAAATTCATTCAACCTCTTTGCTTTGGGTGTTTTTGTAGGCTTCTACTTCAAAATCATTATAGTGACTAAATCATTCTCCAGCCTCTGTCTCCTCTTTGGAGGTTGAGAATATCAGAAATTTCTAAAGTGCTAATCCTTTTGTTGTTTAAAGTGATCCCTTTCAAGTTTAAGCTGCCTTGATACTTTCACCATCAGTATCATTAAGCATAAAAAAAAAATACTCACCAATTCCTGAGTGGGTGGGTTGGTGAGCAGGGGGAGGGGAGAATGGATAGGGAGTTTTCAGAGGGGAAACAGGAAAGCAGGTAACAGTTGAAATGTAAATAAAGAAAATATCTAACAAAAAAGTAAAAAAAAAAAATAATAATAAATTCTCCTTTCAAGGATGAGGTACAAAGATCCAATGTAATAAGCTATCATGTGCATCACCCAGGGACTCCAGAACTGAATATACCCTGTGTCAGGAGACAGAGTCTGAGGTCAATTATCATTTTCTTGTTAGATCACAAATCTTCAATCAACTACTCAACTTAATGAGATACTTTTGCTGTCAAAGAAATTAATTTCCATTGTGTATAATTAGTCATTGTCTTTCAGTTGCTATTTCATTATTAACATTTTGAATGTTTCAGTGTATGCTTTCATGGACTCATTACATGCACAGTTTCATTTTTTTCTCCTTTATGTATTGAATAAACAGCAGAACTTATTTTGTTCTTTATTTTGAGAATAGTTTTATTATATATTTCATTCTTCTATAGATTTTCACAATACAATTTCTTCACCATTGTTCCTTTCTAATACTTATATTTTCAAATTATAAGTCATCTTTATGTATATTAAATTTAGTGTTTTGTCAACTTCTTCAAGGTGTGCTACATTGTGTACTGAATCTCAATATTTAATTATTTCTCTTTTGTGGAATGTTTAAAGATTTCTTGTGTTTATATTCCCTTTTTAATTGTATACAAATGTTTCTATTATTTATAATTGCTCATGTTAGCATTTTCAAGTGTTGATTATTAATGTGTCTCTATCTTCCTTTGTAATATATTTTTAAGTTAATTTTTATAGATATCATCCTTTCCTTCATTGCTATAAATGTTAGATTTGCTTTCTAAATTTTTTTCTCTATAATAGATATTTTTTAATTATATCAAGATATAAATAGAGTTGTTAAGTAACTTGGCTTTTTGAAACTCCCTTTTTTTTGCTTTTTATTGGTTATTTTATTTATTCACATTTCAAATATTATCCCTCTTCCCAGTTTCCTCTCCACAAGCCATCTATTTTCTCCTCCCTCCTCCCTGCCTATATGAGCATGCTCCCCCACAGCCCACCCACGCCTGTCTCAGTGCCCTAGTGTTCTCCTATTCTGGGTCATCAAGCCTCCAAAGGACCAAGGGGCTCCCCTTCCAGTAATGCCAGATGAGACAATCCTCTGTTACATATCCAGTTGGAGCCACGGGTAATCCCTGTGTACTCTTTGGTTGGTGGTTTAGTCCCTTGGAGCTTAGGGGTGTCTTGTTGGTTGATATTGTTGTTCTTCCTCTGAGGTTGCAAACCCCTTCAGCTCTTATAGTCCTTGCCCTAAATGCTCCATTGGGGTCCACTGTTTAGCTGTGTACATCCTCATCTGTGTTAGTCTGGCTCTGGAAGAGCCTCTCAGGGGACAGCTATACTGGGCTACTGTCAGTAAGCACTTCTTGGCATCAGCAATTGTGCCTGGGTTTGGTGTCAGCAGATGTGGTGGATCCCTAGGTGGTGTAGTATCTGGATGGCCTTTCCTTCAGTTTCTTCTCCACTCTTTGTCCCTGCATTTCATTTTGACAGGAGGAATTCTAGATTAATATATTTGAGGTCGGTGTGTGGCCCCATCCTTCAAATTGGGGCTGTGTCTATCCTCTGGATATGGTCTCAACAGGTTCTATCTCCCCTTTGTTGGGTATTTGGGCTAATGTACTCCCTGTTGGGTCATGGGAACCACTTGGGTCCCTGGCATCTGGAACTTTCTAGTAGCTGCTCTCAGTTCACCCTCCCCACTGCTACACACCTACTTTCAAATTTCTGACCCTATGTACTTCTCTCCCATCTGAGTTGCCTCACCTTTTCCTTCCTCTTCCTCTCTCCCTCTACTTCCCAGAGATTGTTCTCTTTCCCCTACTAAGTACTGTATCATCTACACTTTGGTGTGGTCTTCTTTCTTTTTGGATATCATATGGTCTGTAGCTTGTACTGTGGTAATTCCACGCTTTTTGGGGGCTAATATCTGCTTATCAGTGAGTATATACTATGTGTGATTTTTTTGACTGGGTTACCTCAGTCAGGATATTTTCTAGTTCCATCAATTTGTCTAAGAATTTTATGAAATCATTGTTTTTAATAGCTGAGTGTACAACATAGTATAAATATATCACATTTTCTGTATCCATTCCTCTATTGAAGGACATCTGGGTACTTTCCAGTTTCTGGCTATTATAAAAAAGGCTCCTATGAACATAGTGGAACATGTGTCCTTGTTATACATTGGAGCATCTTTTAGGTATATGCCCTTCAGTGGTATAGCTGGGTCCTCAGTTAATACTATGTCCAATTTCTGAGGAACTACCAGACTGATTTTCAGGCTGGTTGTACCAGCTTGCAATTCCAGAGACAATTCTGTGAATACTTTTGGTTCCTACTCTGTTTCCCTAATTTCCTTTCTGATGTCTTTCCCTTCTGACTTATACATTTTGATTACTCCTCCTTGACCCATTGAACTGCACAGGTCAGAACAAGGTCAACTATGGACATTTCAAGTACATAAATGCCTCAGCCTAGGCTGTAGCTATTTTTAAAATTTGATTAATCTCACCATGGTGAGAATTAATTCAATACAGGCCTCAACCCAATCAATTTTTATAGATTATATTCTGGGCATTCTACAATTTATGACAGGATTATTCAGTTGTATTTTCTTATAAACTTTGAATTTCTGAGTGCATCAGTTACCCTACTCCCCAGACACTAGTATTTGACAGCTTTATGTCTTCTTTTTTGTTGTTTTCAGTTTTTTGTTTGTTTGTGTGTTTGTTTGTTTGTTTTGTTTTGTTTTTCTGTTCTATATCTGGTCTGTAAAGACACACTAAGTTTTAAAGTAGTAGAACCTTAAACTTTGTACAGTAGTTTTTATATGTGGATTTGAAGTTCACCTATAATTTGAACTTACATTTCCATTAAGGATAACATGTTTGTGACAGTTAATCTTGGTAACTTGAAAGAATTTAAAGTGAACTAGGAGGAAATAATAGAGGTGTGAATGTAAGACTGTTCCCAGAGAGGCTTAATTGAGGTTGGGAGGCATTGAGCAGTTAACATGAGCAGTTTCGTTCCATGGACTTGGATCCAAGAGAGAAAAGCTGGAAGAGAGGAAGGAAAGAAAGAAGGAAGGAAGGAAGGAAGGAAGGAAGGAAGGAAGGAAGGAAGGAAGGAAGGAAGGGGGAAAAGGCCAGACTAATGAAACCATATACCAGTGTCCAATTGCTTGACATGGATACTGGTCATGACTTTCTTGTCAGGATAGACTATACAAGATGACAAATCCGTATGTCCTTATTTTGGTTTGGTCAGGTATTTTATTTTATTTTTGGTTCTAGCAATAAGAAAAATATCAAACATGATTTTCAATTATACATTCGAACCAAGCAATAACAGTATGCTAAATGATTTGGGTAGATCTATTATTAGCACATCCATGTCAAGGTCAATCTAATAATATGGTCATTAGAGGATATAAACAAACACTGTTCCTAACCATGCTGAATTGATTTGTTCAAGATTATTGAGTTTAATAGACAAAATAAAACATACATATTTGTGCAGTAAGTACAGTTACACATATAGAGAAAAATTTGCTTTAACAAGTTCCTTTAACTTTAGCAACTTTTCATATATTAAATAGTTATCTAGTAGTCTACAGAAGTAAGCTATATGATGAGTCTATTAGTCGTTACTCAGGCAGGATTGGTATCATAAAATAGCATAGATCTAGGGGGCATAAAAAGCAAAAATGTTTTCTCACAATTCTTAAAGATACAGATTCAAGGTCAAGCTGAGGTGATTTTGATAAGGTATTCCTTCTTCGTTTTCAGATAGCAACTTCTGATTTTGAATGTACATAGTTTCCTTATCAAGGCAATGTTCCTATTGCACTAGAACTCTATACACAAGCTGTCATTTAACCTTCGTTATCTGTTACTTTCTTTAAACATAGGTTGAGTCTTGAATGTATAATTCTGAGAAGTTCTAACACCATCTATAATTGACATGATAAAATTCTTTATGAGTGGTTTTTGGAGAAAACAGTTTTGGTCATCTTTTATATTGATCAATAAAATAGCTGGCCTGTACTGAAAGACCCCCATAGTGGGGAACACTTCACCCAAGTCTCAGGATTTTGCAATGTCCAGGAACTCACAAGGGACCATCCTTGCTGCAATCACACGAGGTTTATTGACAGGAACCAGTTCACTGGTGCCGACTTATATCCCCCACAGAAGTAGAGGAGTTTGACCCTGAGTAGCTGGGAGAAGGGGTATTTAAAGGAAAAAAAAACACAACCCAAGGGGGTAGGGAGGGCATCATTGGAAAATATCAAAAATACCAGTGAAAAGTCACAAGGGGAAACACCTGTTTTCACAAGATTGTTTTGAAGATATTGATCTAACTTAGTTCCTGGAACTAACTTGGTCTAAGGGGGTCAAACTTAAATTTTTTACCTTACAGTAACATATAATGATCTTGCATTCCATAAATATTGAGATGAACTAAACAAAAATAATCTATGAGGATTACTTCACTCTAAAATAAAAGTGGATTAACAAAAATTGAGTTTCTTTAGGGAGAGTTGGTGGATTTCACATTTGGTACAGTGGTGAGGAAAACAATACTTTGCATGCTGCATACATATTCACTTTAGAAATTTTATCCAGTGATGTCATCAATGACATCATGGCAAGAACTGAAAGGGGCCAGTTCTGGAAGTACACTCACATCAACTTATGCCAGGTATAATTCTTAATATCTTAAGGAAGGGATGAAGCAAAAATGTTAGTCCCAATGCCTCTTACTCTGGATAAGAGAATTTAAAATATTGTGCTTTTATATCTTCAGCTTTCTTGTCACAAGATAAAGTAAAAAGAAGGAAAGAAACTTTCCTGGATCTAGCTCACCTTGTGTCCAGACAAATTAAAAATGGAGTGTGGACTATGACCAAGAAGTCACATTTGATAGAGAGTAAGATTCTTCTCCCACAACATAATTCTTCTTTGCCTATATTGATTTCCTAGCACCTTATTGAGTAGGATGCATGCTCTGTAGGTGTTTTCGGGGTCTCTTTGGTTTGCTAACAGCCATGAGGATCCAAGCAGAGAAGTTATTTTCATTTTATTTTTCATTACAAAGCCAGCTTTGATCAAACTGAAAACTCGTGGGTGTTATCTCTTAAACACCATTCTCTCCAAAAGAAAAGAAGCCAACTGGGTTTGAAGCTTTGTTATTAAAGAGAAATAAAGATTATTGACTCTTATTAACACCGAATAGTAAAGGAAAACTTCTAAAAATTGAAGATAAACTGCTAATGTAGTAAGAGAATTTCATGAAAATATTGTGTAAGGAATGGAATCTTTGAGGTTTTTTGCTGCTGTTAGGTATGATTAATATCATCATGCCTACAATAAAATTTGACTTTGATACGTAAAATTATTGTAGTTTAAACTACTACAGAATTTAATGATGTTAAATAATTTTTAACAGTTTATTCATTATTTCCATAGTGCTATATGTCTGTATAAAGTGATAATATTCTACTATAAATGAAAACATTTAAGTAGCTATTTATATTCCTTGATACATTAGGTTATTTTAGTATGATGAAATGTTAGGGTGTGGTGGGCTGAGATATTTTAGTCCAACAAAGTGTTAGAGTATCAGGAGCTTGAATAAATTCCTGAATTTCTATTCATTGTGCAAAATGCCAAATTGATTTCCAAAAATGTTGAACTATTTATTCTACCTCATAAAGATTTTAATTTCAGAAATGGATTGACTAGTTTTGTAGTATTATTTTAAGTGCTTTTAATATTTGATATATAAGAAATTCTTTTCATCAAGAAATCATATGCATTTTTTTTTTACTTTATTGATATCAAGATTAAGTTACTTTTCTAACTTTGTAAAGGATGGATAAAACAGTGTTCATCTGTTTTGACTAATGTCCTTTATGATGTAGAGGTCATAAAACAGTCTACACCTAATCAGTGTTATTCCCTAGCTTTCCTATTTAAAAGACTTGAGCTTCTCCTATGGCACTTCCTTTGTAGGAGACACCTTAACTCTGTTACATTATTTCCTTTACTCTTGTTAAGTGATAACAGGAGTAAATGCAATCAAGAAGAGTTCTTAGCAGAAAGTGGTAATGCTATTGGCATTAATCATAACAAATAATGATGCATTCTGCATTGATGGTTTGTATATAGCAGGTACTATGTTATCAATACCACAACAGTAATAATTTGGTTTATGTCTCTGCGATAAAGAACATGGCCAAAATCAACTTAGAGTAGAAAAGATATTTTTCATCTTACAGCTTGAGTCCTTAATGAAAGAAAGTTGGAGTAGAAACTCAAGTGAAGAACCTAGAGGTAAGCACTGAAGCAGAAGCCATAGTGAAATGCTGGTTCATTCTGACTCCCTTATTTGCTTTCTTATGTACTCCTGGACCACCTATGGATGATACTACCCAAAGTTGGTATGGGCACTTTCACATCAATCAAGAAAGTTCCCCATAGGTCTGCCTACAAAACAATTGAATGGGGGAATTTCCTCAATTAATCTTTGCTTTGCTCCAATGACTCTAGATTGTCTCAAGTTGAAAAATATAACCAACACAACAACTCTATATGCTTCGACAACTCTTTCAGTTTTTAAAATAGCAAACATAAAGGTGATTTCCAAAATGACACTTCTTTTAAATTAGACAAGTTTTGCTTCCATTTTTTTTTAATCGTGGAGTCATGTTTTTAATGCTCTTACCTGCTTTAAACAAATGCTGAATGTAATACAAGGAAACAAAATGGGTGAAGATGCTGTTCAGTGATGGGTAGGTACCTTCTTAGACCCTTGGTCCAAACCCTGATAACTAAATGAATGAATTGCAAACAAGGAGAGTCACTAAGAGTTATTTTTATTAACAGTTCATAGTTTATAATATAAGGGTTAGTAAAACTCCATGATCAGAGTTTCTCAAAGTGGTACCAGTTTAAAATAAAAATATTTGCGTTTTCCCAGTCATGAAACAGACTATTAAAATTTGCTTCTATGGAATTCCTGTGGGTGTGAACACGTTTGTTTCTGCATCTGTATGAATTTCTTGTGCTTTTTTTTGTTTGCCCCCTTTCTGTTGTTTTGTTGTTTTGTCTTGTTTCTGTTTTTCATCTCTCTTATTTTATTTTATTTTATTTTATTTTATTTTATTTTATAATTATTCTATAGATGTCTGTTTGTTTTATTCAAAAAACAAGAAGGATGAGTATCCAGATGAGAGGGTATGTGCCAAGGAACTAGAAATTGAAGGGAAAGAGTAATCAGACTATATTGTTAAAAATAAAATGTGTTTAAATAAAAGAAAAATCCACTAAGTGTAAAGTTTTCTTTGTTTTGTTTTTACTTTAAAGCTGCTTCTCCCTATTTGTTTATAATGTTTACCCCAAAGTTGATGGCCTTGAGCTCCAATTTATTCTGAACCGCCAATTCCTACTGTGACTAAATAAGCAAATCCTGGTTGAACACCCTGCTTTCCTCCCTCCTGTCAATGACCTTAACTCCCATCTTCCTATGTACATTCATATCCATCCACTCCCAATGCCTAGTAATGCATTTTACTTGGTACTATAAATGGGCACACTTATCAGAACCCACCAAAGAGTTTCCTATCTTGTTTGATATCAGTTGAAGGAACAGCCATTGGTCCTGAGAGGGATTGATGCCCCAGTGTAGGAGAATGCCAGGGCTGGAAGGCAAGAGTGGGTGGGTGGTTGGGGGACCACCCTTATAGAGGTAAGATGAAGGGGGATAGGACAGGGAGTTTCCAGAGTGGAGACCTGGAAAGAGAATAACATTTGAAAGTAAATAAAGGAAATATCCAATAAAAGAAAAAGTATTTTTAAAAGTATCATACAGCCACCACACTTTCTTAAAAACCAGAAAGAAAACAAAACCAAGGAATAAAACATCCACTTTACAAAGACAAGATCAAACATCTGTACCTAGAAATATAGTATTCCCAGTCCATGATGCCTAGATGCCAGGACAAAAACACAATCACATCAAAAATTCTACACTAGAGTTAACCAACCCTACTACAACAGACCACTAATATTCCAACATAGTTAAAACACAAGAAAAAATATCTTTAGGAATATAATAGAGGTCATCTGAGAGGAAATATAAATTCCTTTTAAAAAACCTATACAAACTCCAAGAAATATCAAAGTAGATAAAAGTGAATGAAAGAGTTCAAAACCTGAATGTGAAAGTAAAATCAATAAAGAAAATTCGAACTTAAGGAAATCTAGAAATAAGAAAAAATTAGAAACTGGACAGGAACCACAAAGAACATTAAAATTCTTAGCATCTATTTTACAAACACAGCGTCACCTACATTTTTAAAAGGATCATCTTAAGTCACATGTTAGCCCTTACACACTGATAGTGGGAGAATTCAATACTCCACTTTCATTAACAGACAAGGCAGCCCTGACAATAATCAAACAGACAAATAATAGTGCTAATAGACATTATAAACAAAATAGACTTAACTGAAATTTATAGAATATTTCAGTCAAACACAGCACAGAAACCTTCTTCTCAGCACCTCAGGGATTTTCTTTACAAATGGCCAAATACTTGGATAAAAAAGCAAATCACAGCAGATAAAAGAGAATTGACATAAAGTCATGTATCCTATATGACTACCACAGATTAAGGTGGATATCAACAAAGTCAGAAACAAGAGAAAGCTAGCAAACTCATGGGAATTGAACAACTCTCCTAAGTAAAGAATGGGTCAAGAAGGAAACTAAGAAAGGAACTAAATTCTTTCTAGTTTTGGGAAGAAACCCATACCAGACACTGCTTGAGTCAACAATAACAATGTAAAACAGGGACCTAGACTAAACACAAACTGT
The DNA here is from genome assembly GCF_900095145.1 of Mus pahari. Classification (NCBI taxonomy): domain Eukaryota; kingdom Metazoa; phylum Chordata; class Mammalia; order Rodentia; family Muridae; genus Mus; species Mus pahari. Next base: position 1,520,659 of record NC_034599.1, on the reverse strand, counting down.
CTGTTCTTTAAAAAGGAAAAGGAAAAAAATAAAGAAATAAAGAAAAAGGAGTGTTAAAATGAGTCCTAACACATCCTGGTGCTCTCGACTTGGGCATTGTCCAGCCTTCATCAGAGAAACTTACTTCTGCAGCAAAGGAAAAAAGCCAGACTCACAGCCAGACATTTGATTGCAACACTCTGCCCTAAGTGGAGTGACTCCATCCAATCCTTCCCTCAGTGCTCAAGAAAAAGAAGAGGAGACAGAAAAAGGTTAAGTGCCAGAGAGTACAGAGGACACCAGGAAAACAAGGCCTTATAAATCAACATGGAGAAAGTTCATATGAACTCACAGAGACTCACGCAACATGCATAGGGCCTGCGTGAATCTGCTTGTATATTATGGTTTCCTGCTTAGAGATTTGTGGAATTCCTGAGATTGTGAATGAGTATGTTTCTGATACTTGTGCTTTATATTGGCCTCTCTCCCTTCTCTTACTTTGTCTTCTCCATCTTTAATTTGGTGCTTTTTGTTTTATCTTGTTATAGTTTATTGTCATCTCTCAGATGCCCACTCTGTGCTAACAAGAGACAGAAAGAGAGCAAGCAGATCTTAGATCTTCTTGGTCTGACATTCCTCCATAATGGGGCATAGAGCCATCATAGGACAAAGGGCCTTTCCTCCCACTGATATCCAACTAGGACATCCTCTGCTACATATGCAGCTTGAGTCATGAGTCCCATCTTGTGTACTCTATGCTGGTAGTTTAGTCTCTGGGAGCTCTGGGGGTACTGGTTAGTTTATATTTTTTGTTCCTCCTATGGGGCTGTAAACCCCTTCAGCTCTTAAGGTTCCTTCTCTAGCTCCTTCATTGGGGACTCTATGCTCAGTCCAATGGATGACTGTGAGCATCTGTTTGTCACGAACAGGCAGAGCCTCACAGGAGAGATCTATATCAGGCTCCTGTCAGAAAGCACTTGTTTACATCCACAACAGTGTTAGGTTTGATGACTAAACAAATGGGATGGATCCCGAGATGGGGCAGACTCTGGAAGGTCATTTCTTCAGTCTGTACTCCACACTTTGACACTGTAAATCCTTCCATGGGTGTTTTGTTCCCACTTCTAAGAAGGTTCAAAGTATCCAAACTCATCTTCCTTATTCCTGAGTTTCATGAGCTTTGTGAATTGTATCTTGAGTATTCCAACCTTCTGGTTAATATATACTTATCAGTGAGTGAATATCACGTGTATTCTTTTGTGATTGGGTTACCTCACTCAGAATGATATCTTCTAAACCCATCCATTTGCCTAAGAATTTCACAAATTCATTGTTTTTAATAGCTTAATAGTACTCCATTGTGTAAATGTACCACATTTTGTGTATCCATTCCTCAGTTGAGGGACATCTGGGGTTCTTTCCAGCTTCTGGCTATTATAAATAAGGCTGCTATGAACATAGAGGAGCATGTTTCTTTGTTACATGTTGGAGCATCTTCTGGGTATATGCCCAGGAGTGGTAGAGCTGGGTCCTCATGAAGTACTATGTCCAATTCTTTGAGGAACCGCCAGACTGATTTCCAGAGTGGTTGTACATCACGAATAATGGTGGGGTATTCCTCTTTTATTACATCCTCGCCAGCATCTGTTGTCATCTGAGTTTTTGATTTTAGCCATTTTGACTGGTATGAGTTGGAATCTCAGGATTATTTTGATTTGGATTTCCCTGATGACTTAGGATGTTGAACATCTTTTTAAGTGCTTCTCAGCCATTCGGTATTCCTCAGTTGAGAACTCTTTGTTTAGCTCTGTACCCCATATTTAATAGGGTTATTTGGTTCTATGGAGTCTAACTTCTTGAGTTCTTTCTATATATTGTATATTAACCCTCTATAGAAGGTACAATTGGTAAAGATCTTTTCCCAATATGTTGGTTGCCTTTTTGTCTTATTGACAGTGTCTTCTGCCTTATAGAAGCTTTGCAATTTTATGAGGTCCCATTTGTCGATTCTCCATCTTAAAGCACAAACCATTGCTGTTTTGTTTCAGGAAATTTTCTTCTGTGCCCAAATCTTTGAGGTGTTTCCCCACTTCCTCCTCTATAAGTTTCAGTGTATCTAGTTTTATGTGGAAGTCCTTGATCCTCTTGGACTTGAGCTTTATACAAGGAGATTAGAATGGATCAATTTGCATTCTTATACATACTAATTGCCAGTGGAGCCAGCATCATTTGTTGAAAAGGTTGTCATATTTCCACTGAATAGTTATAGCTCCTTTGACAAAGATCAAGTGACCATAGGTGTGTGGGTTCATTTCTTGGNTTTCAATTCTATTCCATTGATCTATCTGTCTGTCATTGTACCAGTACCATGCAATTTTAATCACAATTGTTCTGTAGCATAGCTTGAGGTCAGGGATGGTAACTCCACTAGATGTTCTTTTATTGTTGAAAATAGTTTTTGCTATCTTAGCTTTTTTTGGTTATTCCAGATGAATTTGAAAATTGCCCTTTCTATCTCTGTGAAAAATTGAGTTGGAATTTTGATGAGGATTGCATTGAATCTGTAGATTGCTTTTGGCAAGATAGCCATTTTTACTATATTATTCCTGCCAATCCATGAGCATGGNAGATCTTNTCATCTTCTGAGATCTTCTTCAAATTCTTTCTTCAAAGACTTGAAGTTCTTATCATACAGATCTTTCACTTGCTTAGTTAGAGTCACATCAAGGTATTTTATATTATTTGTGACTATTGTAAAGGGTGTTGTTTCCCTAATTTCTTTCTCAGCCTATTTATTCTTTGTGTAGAAGACAGCCAAGGATTTGTTTGAGTTAATTTTATATGCAGTTACATCCCTGAAGTTGGTTATCAGGTTTAGGAGTTCTCTGGTGGAATTTTTGGGGGTCACTTAAGAATTCTATCATATCACCTGCAAATAGTGATATTTTGGCTTCTTCCTTTCCATTGTATACCTTTGATCTCCTTTTGTTGTTTAGTTGCTCTGGCTAGGACTTCAAGCACTATATTGAAAAAGTAGGGGGAGAGTGTGCAGCCTTGCCTAGTTCTAAATTTTAGTAGGATTGCTTCAAATTTCTCTCCATTTAGTTGGAAGTTGGATACTGGTTTTCTGTATATTGCTTTTACTATGTTTAGGTATGGACCTTGAATGGCTGAACTTTCCAAGTCTTTTATCATGAAGGAGGCTTGGATTTTGCCAAATGCTTTCTCAGCATCCAATGAGATGCTCATATGTTTTATTTTTTGAGTCTATTTATATAGATTTGTTGATGGATTTCCATGTATTGAGCCATCCCTTCATCCCTGGTATAAAGTCCCCTTGATCATGATGGATGATCCTCTTAATGCATTCTTGGAGTCCCTTTGCAAGAATTTTATTGAGTATTTTTGCATCAATATTCATAAGGGAAATTGGTCCGAAATACTCTATCTTAGTTGGGTCTTTATATGGTTTAGGTATCAGAGTAATTGTGGCTTCATAAAATGAATCAGGTAGCACCCTCTGTTTCTATTTTGTAGAATAGTTTCAGGAGTATTGGTTTTTGGTCTTCTTTGCAGGTCTGATAGAACTCTGCACTAAACCCATCTAGTCCTGAGGTTTTTTTTTTTGTTGTTGTTGTTGTTGTTTGTTTAGGAGACATTAATGACTGATTCTCTTTCTTTAGGGGATATGAGGATGTTTATGCCATTAATCTGATCCTGATTTATCTTTGGTACTTGGTATCTGTCTAGAAAATTGTCCATTTCATCCAGGTTTTCCAGTTTTGTTGAGTATAGGCTCTTGTAATCAGAACTGAGGATATTTTGGATTTCCTCAAATTCTGTTGTTATGTCTCCCTTTTCATTTCTAATTTTGTTAATTAGGATACTGTCTCTGTGCCCTGTAGTTAGTCTGGCTAAGGGGTGTATCTATCTTGTTGATTTTCTCAAAGAACCACCTCCTAGTTTGGTTGATTCTTTGAATAGTTCTTTTTCTTTCCACTTGTTTGATTTCATTCCTGAGTTTGATTATTTCTTGCTGTCTATTACTCTTGGGTGAATTTGCTTCTTTCTGTTCTGGAGCTTTCAAGTATGCTGTCAAGCTACTAGTGTATGCTCTCTCCAGTTTCTTTTTGGAGGTATTCAGAGCTATCAGTTTTCCTCTTCGGACTGCATTGTGCTCCATAAGTTTGGGTATGTTGTGGCTTCATTTTCATTAAACTCTAAAAAGTCTTTAATTTCTTTCTTTATTTCTTCCTTGACCAAGTCATCATTGCATAGAGAGTTGTTCAGCTTCCATGTGTATGTGGGCTTTTTATGACTTATGTTCTTATTGAAGATCACCCTTAGTCCATGGTGATCTGATAGGATGCATGGGATTATTTCAGTCTTCTTGTATCAGTTGAGGTCTGTTTTGTGACCAATTATGTGGTCAATTTTGCAGAAGGTACCATGAAATTCTGAGAAGAAGATATATCCTTTTGTTTTAGGAAAAATGTTCTATGCATATCTATAAATTCATTTGTTTCATAATTTCTGTTAATTTCAATGTATCTCTCTTCAGTTTCTGTTTCTATGATCAGTCCATTGATGAGAGTGTTGAAATCTCCCACTATTGTTGTGTACATAGCTATGTGTATTTTGAGCTTTAGTAGAGCTTCTTTTATGAATGTGAATGGCCTTTCATTTGGAGCATAGATGTTCATAATTAAGAATTCACCTTGGTATATTTTACATTTGATGAGTATGAAATGTCCCTCCTTATCTTTTTTGATATCATTAGGTTGAAAGTCAATTTTATTAAATATTCAAATCACTATTCCAGCTTCTTTCTGGGGACCATTTTCTTGGAATGGTCCTGTGTGCAGCAAAATGTTGGGTCCTGTTTGTGTAACCAGTCTGTTATTGTATGTGTTTTAATTGGGGGATCGAGTACATTGCTATTAGGAGATTTTAAGGAAAAGTAATTGTTGCTTCCTGTTAGTTTTGTTATTAGAATTCAATTCTGCTTTTATAGCTATCTTCTTTTAGGTTTGTTGGAATATTACTTTCTTGCTTTTTGTAAGGCATAGTCTCCCTCCTTGTGTTAGATTTTTTTCCTGTATTATACTTTGAAGGGTTTGATTTGTGGAAAGATATCGTGTAAATTTGGTTTTGTCATGGAATATCTTGGTTTCTCCACCTATGGTAAATGGTAGTTTCCTGGATATCGTAGCCTGGGCTGGAATTTTTGGTTTCTTAGGTTCTGTATGACATCTGTCCAGGATCTTCTGGCTTTCATAGTCTCTGGCAAGAAATCTGGTGTAATTTTAATAGGACTGCCTTTATATGTTACTTGACCTTGTCCCCTTACTGTTTTTAATATTCTGTCGTTGTTTAGTGCAATTGGTGTTTTGATTATTATGTGATGAGGTGAATTTTTTTTCTGGTCCAAACTATTTGGAGATTTGTAGGCCTCTTATATGTTCATGGGCATCTCTTTCTTTAAGTTGGGGAGATTTTCTTCTATAATTTTGTTGAAGATATTTACTAGCCCTTTAAGCTGGGAATCTTCACTCTTTTCTATACCTATAATTCTTAAGTTTTGTCTTATTGTATCCTATATTTCCTGGTTGTTTTGGGTTAGGATCTTTTTGGATTTCTATTTTCTTTGATTGTTGTGTCAATGCTTTCCTTGGAATTTTATCCACTTGAGATTCTCTTTTCTATCTCTTGTATTCTGTTGGTGATGCTTGCATCTATGGCTCATGACTCTTTTCCTAGGTTTTCTAACTCCAGAGTTGTCTCCTTTTGTGATTTCTTTAGTGTTTCTACTTCCATTTTTAGATCCTGGAGTGATTTGTTGAATTTCTTCACCTGTTTGGATGTATTTTTCTGACATCATTTAAGGTATTTTTGTGTTACCTCTTTAAGGGCTTCTATCTATTTACCTGTGTTCCCCTCTAATTGTTTAAGGAAGTTTAGTGTTTCTTCTTTAAGTTTTGTGTTTCCTCTGTTAACTGTGTTCTCCTGTATTTCTTTAAGGTTGTTATTTATGTCCTTCTTATAGTCCTGCATCATCATAATGAGAAGTGATTTTAGATCCATATCTTGCTGTTCTGGTGTGATGGTGTATCCAGGACTTGCTATGGTGTGAGAATTGGGTTCTGATGATGCCAAATAACTTTGGTTTCTATTGCTCCTGTTTTTATGCTTACATCCTCCCATCTGATTATCTCAAGCGTTCCCCACCCTTGCTGTATCTGATTGGAGCCTGTCCTTCCTGTAGTCCTTGTTGAGTCAGAGCTCCTCAGAGTCCAGCTTTCTCTGAGAACTTTTGATTCCAGGATCCTGTGATGCTGAGATTCTGGGTATGTCAGAGTTCCTGGGATTTAAGCCTCCTCTGAGACCCTGAGATCCTGGTGTGTTCAAGCTCCTGGGATCCTAAGATTCTGGGCAAGTTAGAATGCCTGGTATTTGTACCTCCTCTGGTCCTGTAGGGCTGTCCACTGTGTTCGCAATCAAGTTAGACTAACTCTGACTGGAAGGAACTCAAGCCACTGGTTAGATGGGGTTCCTGTGTTCCTGGCTCCTGCTGGCCCCAGTCACTCCCAGTGTTATTGGGATAGATATTGTGTTCTACTCACCAGTGATCCTAAGATATTAGGTGTGCTAGGGCTCCTGGAGAGTCCACTGGGGAACATGGGCCTGTCCGCCAAAGGTCCAGAGGTGTATTTTTAAATATGCGTATTTTTTCCCTTTTTTCCCTCAGGGGATTCATCAGTGACATGGAAAGTTACTTTCCCATTAGACTGAAAGAATTGATCACAAATTTGTTAATGGAGGGGATTCTATGAAATTTACAATATCTGCCCAAACACGAAGACACACTTTTGTGAGGAGATGTGGGTATCATTTTGCTGTTTTTGCAAACTGGAGATATTCTCACATGCACTAGACACTGAGTTGCATGTCTAAATTTAAATTACTTTGTTCATCAACTTCTGAAAATTTTCTTTACCTTGAGTAGTGAGGTTTTGATGTTTTCTTATCCAATCTGTGAAATAAAACCTTAAAGAGTTCAAAGATCAAATTGATAATACAGTTAACTAAAAATTTCCAATGAGCTTCTTTATAAGTTGGTATTGTAAAGGTCATGTGAGAATATAGACCATCACACTAAAAAAGATAGGTTAGAAATGGTAAAGGACACTTATCTATTCTCCCTTAGGGGTAGAAATAGTACAGATTTAACCTTCATGGTATTAAAAGCAGAATATTTACCCTGTCTCCAGAGCCAATAAGAGCACAAGAATAATGAGGAGTTTGTGCCATTAACAACAGGAACCATCTCCTATTCTAGTTTTAAAATTATTCCAAATCTATGCTTTAATGATGTCCTTATTAATGTAACAAAAATTGTCTATATATTAATACAATTAAGGAAGGAAGTCTTACATTCCTGTTTCTCCCATTTCTTATCATTATTATTTAAACCAGAAACAACTACAGAGATCTGAAGATAAGGCCACAAAAAATATTCCCATCTGTCAAGTGTAAAGATGTCTAAGTCAGTGTTACTATTGGTATGATGAAACACCATGATGAAGTTAACTTGAAGATGAACAGATTTATTTGGCTTACACTGGCATGTCACTGTTCATCATGGAAGGAAGTCAGGACAGAATGTCTAATGGAACAGGAAACTGGGGGTAGTAGCTAATACACCTGGAAGGATGCTGCTTATTGGCTTGCTCCCCATGGCTTGCTCAGTCTGCTTTCATATAGGACCTAGGACCACTAGCCCAGGATTGGCACCACTTAACATGGACTTGCCCATAACCCATCAATCACTAATTTAAAAATACTGTACAGGCTTGGCTACAGCCTGATAATAGTCTCAAATGAAGCTCCCTCTTGTGTAAAATTAACATAAAATCAGCCATCACAGAAGTCTAGAAAAATCTCTGAGATTAGAGACAAGGGAAGCTGTTTATAACTTGTACTGTGGACATACACTGAGGATTTAGAATACATGTTCTAAGCAAGAAGAGTCAGAAAAGCGATCTACTGCAATTCCCCTGTGCCAAAGCTCAAGTCTATATCCCTCTCCTCAGCACTGCTCTTCTGTCATTTAAGTACATATTCATGTTTGCATGTGCACACTATGCATGCATATGTAGTGTGATGTAAGTATATGTTCATGTGTATATGTTTTGAGGTATATATGTGAAGGGTATGAGTAGAAGTAGGATATCATCCTCTATAATTTCACATATTTTTGTTTGTTTTTGTTTTTGTTTTGTTTTGTTTTTCATCAACTTATCTCTCAGAATCTGGAGTTCAAGAATTCAAGCAATGTTGAGTTCCAGTAAGTTCCAGAGATGTGCTTTTCTTCATGACTTTAATGTCTGAGTTACAAACACAACCATAGCCTCTGAGCTTGGCTCTTTACATGGTTGCTCAGCATCGCACTCAGAACTTCACACTTGTGCAATAGAAGCTTGTCTTGGCAAGCTATCATCCTAGATCCACAAATCTGAAATCTTTTAAATCATAGTTGTGACAGAAGAATAAGCCATCTGAGCACAGCAGTCAATGTATTCACATGAACAGTTGCAAGCACATTGAAGAAAGAAGTAAATAGGATATTTACTCTTTTTTTTAATTAGATATTTTCTTTATTTACATTTCAAATGTTATCCACTTTCCTGAATTCCCCTTGGAAAAACCCTATCCTCTCTCCCTTAAACACCGATTCACCAACCCACCTACTCCTTTTTCCTGTTCCTGGTATTCCCCTACACTGGAGCATCGAGCCCTCACAGGACCAAAATTCTGTCTTCCCATTAATGCCTGACAACGCCATCCTCTGCTACATATGAAGCTGGAGCCATGGGTCCCTCCATGTGTACTGTTTGGTTGGTGGTTTAGTCCCTGAGAACTCTAGGTGTAGTGGTTGGTTCATATTGTTGTTCCTCCTATGTGGTTGCAAACCCCTTCAGCTCCTTGGGTCCTTTCTCTAGCTCCTTCATTGGGGAACCAGTGCTCAGTTCAATAATTGGTTGAGAGCATCTACCTTTGTATTTGTCAGGTACTGGCTGAGTCTCTTAATGCTGATTGGTCTCCTACTTTTCTTTCCTATTCACGTGATAAAATACTCTGGCAAAAGCAACTTAGAGCAGGGGGTATACTTTAGCTCCCAATTCTAGGTGATTACAATCTATTTTTGAGGGGATGCTAGAGCAACATATACTTGAGAAAACTAGCCACATTTTACACAATATTCAAGAGAAGTAAATATGATTAGTTAATGAATTCTTTATTCCCTAGTCTTATAGAATGCAGGGCCAAGTCTATGAAATGTTACCACCTGTGGAAAAGTAGAATCTTAGCAACTCAATTAACATTGCTAAGATAAATTCTCACTGACATTCACTCAGACCAACCTGATGGGGAAATCTCTTGTTGAGACATTCTTTTCATATGATTCTATATTGTATTAAATTGTTAATAAAAAATAACTACCACCCAGAAGACTTCCTGCCACTGTTCCAATTGGTGCTGCTGGACACAGGACATCCAGAAGTCCACCAGCTATGAGGCCTGCCCATAGCATGAGCCAAGATGATGTGCAAGTACATGGTAGAGAGATGGGAGAGAAAGAGAAGCAGGATGGTTTGAGAAAGATGAAGGGAGGTGGAACTGCAGCCACAAGAATGGAGAGGGATATCCTGATGTGAGTAACCTGCCCATGTGAAGTCCCATCCCATGCTGCCACTGAATGCCATGTATCTGGGGCCATGCAGCGGCAGAGTCCAGTGTCCATAGCTACTACTGCCACTAAAGGCCATGCAGACAAATCTGATCTGCATTGTCACCTGAGACTATGCTGATGCCCAGGGTAGTGCAGAACTCTCCCAGCTCTTGCGAGCTACGGAATTCTAGAAAGTTGGTCCCATTAGTAAATATGGTGCTTGTGAAATGGATACTGTCAAACAATTAAATTGTCAGTGAGCATAATAGAATGCTCAGTCAACTCTAGTCATAATGCAAATGACAATGAATGGGCTTTGAAAAATAGCTAAAGTCCATAGGAAAGGAAGCAAAGAAGTAGAAACCCAGGATGCAATGACTTGAGGCTGTCTCCACTTTATTCCTTCTTGTCATCATTACTTCCCTCTCCAGTTTTCTCTCTCTTTTACTTCATGCCTCCTTTTCATTTTTGGGGTTAAAATACTACCTCTTCCACAAAAAACAAAAAACAAAAAAGAATAATTTGTCAATCTGCTACAAATCATTTCCTTTCTAATCAGATATCTGAAACTGTTATGACACAATTGTGAAGCAATAAGCAACACTTTGAAATCATCTGTAAACAGCTAGTTTTATAATTGAAAGTGAGAAGTTCTTATTTCCCCAGTCAAAGGTTAGGAAGGATTAAAAGTTCTATTTTTCTCCATCTTTTATTGAATATATATTGAACATCTACCAGAGGCCAAACATGTTTAATAATGGCTTACCATTGAATATAAGTAATTAATTAATGGCACATAAATGTCAACATTCTAACAGGATTAGGACATTCTTGTGATATAGAAAAGTACAATTTACAAATATTCATTTAACACCTCATACATAAGAATGAAGCTACATGCTATCATATTTAATAAAGCCAGAACAAACTTGCCCAATGTCCTACAATTCATGAAAGTTTAAATGCTGTTATTTGGAAACCTTGCCTCCTTTGTCTGTACAATTAGCCATTATAATCCTCTGAATGGATGTTCACATGAAATAAAAGTAAAATGAAGAACTTTTATCTCAATTGAATAATTTTGATGTATTTTAAGATAATAAAAATATGTCAATGACCAAAAGATGAATAAAGGGAAGAGAGAGACCAAGAGACAGAGACAGACAAAGAAAAAGAGAGACAGAGAGCTGTGCTGCCGATGAAACATGCTTTTCCATTCATTTTAACCACAGAGCTCTGTTCTCCACTCTAACCACATGGTATTATTCTCAGGGATGGTACAATAAAGGTCAGGTTCTTGCCATCTTGATTTTACTACCATGATGGATTATAGACTTGAGGTCTGAATTAGAATCATCTCTCTCTCTCTTAAATTTCTCTTATCAAAATATTTTATCAAATATTGTGGCCTCTTGTGAGGCTATGCCAGTGCCTGGCAAACACCAAAGTGGATGCTCACAGCCAGCTATTTGATGGAACAAAGGGTCCCCAATGGAGGAGCTAGAGAAAGTACCCAAGGATCTGAAGGGGGCTGCAACCCTGTAGGTGGAACAACAATATGAACTAACCAGTACCCCCTGAGCTTGTGTCTCTAGCTGCATATGTAGCAGAAGATGGCCTAATAGGCCATCACTGGGAAGAGAGGCCCCTTGGTCTTGCAAACTTTATATGACCCAGCACAAGGGAAGGCCTGGGCCAAGTAGTGGGAGTGGGTGGGTAAGGGAGCAGGGGTGGGGGGGTATAGGGAACTTTTGGGATAGCATTTGAAATGTAAATAAAGAAAATAATAATAATAATAATAATAATAATAATAATAATAATAATAAAAGAAAATTAATCCCCCCCCAAAAAAAAGAGCAGAGAAATATGAAAAAAAAATATTTGTTAGAGCAACAGGAAAAGCAACTGTGACAGTAATTGAATAGGGTTATCTACTCGTATCTTCCTTTCCAATGGGGGTCAGAAACCAGCTTCTTCAGTCGTTCAGAATTCACTCTATACCAGCAACTCTCTAGGAAGCTGCTAGAACTTTAGTGTCTTAATAGAGCAGAACCAGTTTCTCCACCTCTCTGTTACACAGATAGTCATTGTTAGACCACCTAGTCTCTCATTTTGCAAATCAATCAAATAACCCCCCTTTAACTGAAAAATGTGTTCGATTTGCTTCTGAATTTATCATTGATCATGCAACATTTATGAAATTCATTCATTATTCACTTTTTTCCAAACTATTGAAAACCTAGCTATATGTCAAACTATCTATGCCATACTGTATTTTTAAGACATGAAAGTGCAAAACTGAACAAGACACATAAATTCTTATTTTCATGGAACATATGTCCTAATGAAGTAAGACAGAACATAGGTAGATGGTTAATGTGCAAGAATACTTCAAGCGGGCGGTGGTGGCACATGCCTTTAATCCCAGAACTTGGGAGGCAGAGGCAGGTAGACTTCTGAGTTCGAGGCCAGCCTGGTCTACAAAGTGAGTTCCAGAACAGCCTGGGCTATACAGAGAAAGCCTGTCTCGGAAAAAAAAAAAAAAAAAAAAAAAAAGGATACTTCAGCAACATTCAGTATAATAATGAAAACCAGTTCAGCCCAATAGCTGTGGAGACTTTAACTGTGAGTTCAGAGAGTAGTACTTAAAACATAGATGATAATTATATTCAAATTGAAAGCTAAGAGCTTTTGCGAGTAAGGTAAGGGATATATATGTCTTGGACAATGAAAGGTACACTTAAAGATGTATTGAGTCTGATCATCATAGAACCAACTCAACAAAAGCCTCAAAAACAGTGCTCCTGTGCTGCTTCTTTGAAGCGTCTGCTTTTTGGTGTTGATCTACAAATGGCACTTTGACCAATCTTGTTTAAAATGTACATGTTTAAGAGCTTTAAATTATCTGGATTGTATTTCCAGTATAGTAACCATAAAGAACTAGACAAAAGATAGCAAAACCTATGCTTTGGGGAAAAGAAACTAGTAGATGTTATATACCTTTAAAAATAGTGTGCAAAATTGAATACAGAAATACCAGGACAAAAACATTCACAGTTTAACTCACAAAGTTCTCTGCTACTCCAGTTGGCAAGAGGAATTCTTCCTAATTATATTTCTTAATTATGGTTCAGACATATGAGGTTTATACCAGTGAGGAAAAAAAAGTCTCTACTACCAGCTCTTATTTTTGTATAACAGATGGAAAAAAATCTGACCAATACACATCTCTTGAAAAAAGTTGCTAATTAAAAATAAATATTAAAATATGAGCTTTATTAAAGTCAATAATAACCATTTAACATTTAAGAAACAAATGCAGTCAGAACTATTGCATAAACCTAAAAAAGAATAAAATTTAAAAGTTATGAAAGTAAATATATTTTAAATCTATGAGAACATAGTTAAAAATGAAGAGTCATATCTTCTAGATTATAAAATAGTCTCATTTCTAAATAAATTTATAGTTTAACATATTGTCACTGCTTTTAAAAAATAAAAAGTAACATAAAACAGTCTATGTTTCTTGGGTTTGACATAATTCCTCACAAAAAAAAGTCTTCCTTGAAATTAGACAATTTTCATTACTTGGGAAGATGCTTGGCCAGAATAAAATCTGACTTTTCACAGATAGAGAGAGGATACTAGAGTTGGAGAAATATTAATTTATTGTTAGTTAAAATATCTTTTAACAGGAATATAGGCCATGTTCCCTCAAAAAACAAACAAACAAAAGACAAAACAGCAAAAATGGGAAAATTAACAGTACAAACATTTTCAAATGAAGAAATAGAAATAACACCTTTAGTGATCAGACAAATTCAAATCAGAACTACATTAAGATTCTATATCAACCTAGTCAGATAAGTTATTTCTAATCAATTTAAAACTTCAATTTCTATGTGAATAAGATATCTGCAAACCTAATAACAAAGGTCCAAAGCCACTTCATTAGTGAGCAAAACAGAAATAACCAAGATACTCATCATTTTGAATAGATAAGCTATGTTATCTACAAGGACACAAACATTCAAAGCATTCTGATATAGATAAAACACACATACACACGCTCACACACACACACACACACACACAGCCCAATATGTAGTGTAACCACATTTAGAAGAAATACTAGAAGAGCGGGAACCCTATATAAGAGACAGAGATGACAGATTGGATGGTATGACTTAGTGTGTGTTAACACTTAATTAAAATTGTAATGTCTCATAGAAAACAAAAGAAAATATTCCTGTGAGCTTCAGTTAAAATAGTTCTTAGACACAAAAAGGCTGAATTATAAAGGAAATAATTGACCAAGTACATTTCATCAAGTTCGAAAATTATTTTCTCTTCAAAATCACCAATAAGAAAATAAAAACTTACAGCATTTGGCATAGTAATATCCTTACTTCATTACTTATAGGAATGCACTTGGCTCTATTATCTTAAATTGGAAAATATGCATGCTTGGTGAGTTGCGGAGAAAGCTCAAAGACAAAGAGTTGTTGCTGTTCTTGCAAAGGATGAGACTTTGGTTCCCAGCAACCATATAGGGTGGTTGACAATTGCCCAAAACTCCAGCTCCAGTATTTTCACAACTCTTCTTTGGCCTCCAGAAGCACCTGCATATATGCATACATGTATATACACATATGAATAAAGAAGAAAAGATATTGTCTCTAATATATGAAAAAAACACAGTGAAAGGGTAGACTATCCTGAGACTACCACACCCGGGGATCCATCGCATAATCAGCCACCAAAAGCAGACATTATTGCATATACCAGCAAGATTTTGCTGAAAGGACCCCGATATAGCTGTCTCGTGTGAAGCTAGGCCAGTGCCTAGCAAATACCAAAGTGGATGCTCACAGTCATCTGTTGGATGAGACACAGGGCCCCCAATGGAGGAGCTAGAGAAAGTACCCAAGGAGCTGAAGGGGTCTGCTACCCTATAGGTGGAAAAACAATATGAACTAACCAGTACCTCCAAAGCTTGTGTCTCTAGCTGCATATGTAGCAGAAGATGGCCTAGTCGGCCATCTTTGGGAAGAGAGACCCCTAGGTCTTGCACACTTTATATGCCCCAGTACAGGAGAATGCCAGGGCCAAGAAGTGGGAGTGGGTGGATAGGGGAGCAGGGTGAGGGGAGCATATAGGGGACTTTCGAGATAGCATTTGAAATGTCAATAAAGAAAATATCTAATAAAAAAATTGAATAAGAGAGACTAATATCAACCTATTAGTGAGTATATACCATTCATGTCCTTTTGGGTCTGAGTTACCTCATTCAGGATGGTATTTTCTAGTTCCATACATTTGCCTGCAAAACTCATGAGGTCCTCCTTTTAAATACCTGAGTAGTATTTCATTGTGTAAATGAACCCCATTTTCTTTATCTGTTGTGGGACATCTTGGTTGTTTCCAGCTTCTGGCTATCATGAACAATGCTGCTATGAACATATTGGAACATATGCCCCTGTGGCATGGTGGAGCATCCTTGGTGTGTATTGCCAAGAGTGGTATAGATGGATCTTCAGATAGATCTATTTCCAATTTTACGAGGAACCTTCAGATTGATTTCCAGAGTGACTGTAGCAGTTTGAAATCCCACAAGCAATGGAGGAATGTTCTTCTTTCTCCACATCCTTGCCAATATGTGCTGTCAACTGAGGTTTTGATCTTAGCTAGTCTGATTAGTGTAAGGTGGAATCACAGGGTAGTTTTGATTTATAATTTCCTGATCACTAAGGACTTTGAACATTTCTTTAAGTGCTTCTCAGACATTTTAGATTCCTCTGTTGTGAAGTGTCTCTTTGGTTCTATACCTCATTTTATATTGGGCTGTTTGGTTTCTTGGTGGTTCTTCTCTTGCTTCTTGAGTTCTTTATATGTTTTGGATATTAGCCCTCTGTCAGATGTGGGGTCTGCTATTATATTTTTTCAAGAATTGCATCCACTGTTATGTAAAATGCTGTGGTGACTATTAATGTTTATTCTGTTTGTTTTTAATTTATTATTTTTTAACTTACAAATAAAATCTGTTGATATTGATCACAAGCTTAGTCCTATGTTCTCTTGTGACTTTATTGTCATTATCACCTTCATCATAATCTTTATCTTCATCATTATTACTGTATAGAATATACAGGTGCCAAAGCATGCATATAGAGGTAAATAGACAACTTTTGAGCATCAGTTTTGTCTTTACACATTGAGATATGATAATTAGGTTTATGAGGCAACAGCTTCGCTTGCTGAGCCATCTTGAATACCCATAGATGCTATCTTTTAAGGTGCTTTTCTCTCTGAAAGAATAATGTTTGTGTTGCTCAGTATAATCTGTGTATACTCTTGCTGAAATAGAACTTCCAGAAGTCTTTAGAGAACAGAGAAATTCTTTGCATGCTTGATTTAAAAAAAAAAAAAAAAAAAAAAGTGCCAAAATCAATGCAATGTTGTAGCCAGGAACAAGGAGATCACAGTTTCCTTAGATTTGGTTGTCTGTTCCATTTACATAGGATTCTGGAAAACTACCCTCTGCAGCATTAACATTTAAGCCACATAAGACAGGTTTTAATTCAGACTTGGTCTTAGATTTTGATGGCTTTAGGTACATTAATAGCATCTATTTTTTCTTTTATTCTCTTTCCTATCTTTGCTTCTTTTTACGTATTCTACCCTTTGTTTCCTTTCTGAGAGTCAGGCTGCCATCTTAACTCACTAGTAATACCTCTATTTATTTCTTCTTCATTCCTCTGCACTTTCATTTACACTTTCTCTTTCCTTTTCCCTCCATATGGTTGAAACAGGGTTGTGCACTCACACTCAGACTAGCTTCAAACTTACACACTTCATGCTTCAGCCCTCCAAGTGCTGACATTACAGCTATTCTTCTTCACATCTGGTTTGGGATATGAGTAAGAGAAGAGAAGAGGAAGGTGGGAAAGAGGAGTGGAGGGAGGGAACTGACCTGAGGGAAGGAGAGAGAGGGGCGAGAAGAGGCATGGAGGAAAGGGGAGAGGAGCAGAGCTGGAAAGGAAGTGGATTTTGTTTGTACCATTACAGCATTTCATAAGAGAACGTTTACCTGTGTGGAATTAATGGTATTTGGATGGGAGGATAAAAGGTCGCATTATGTATTTTAGGATCTGGATGTGAAATAAAAGAAGAGCAGTGTTTTGAAAGGGACAGTGAAACACATCAGCAGAAGTGGATGATGTAAAAACCACAAGAAAAACAAGGAATGCTGGGTCTGGGGTAGAGAACTTACTAACATTTGAATCACCTAATGCTGACAATAGAACGAAAATGGGTCTAGCTCCCAGTATAGAAATTAATAGGCTTATATCTTACTTCTGAAATTCATAGAAAATATCTAAGGATAAATAACTTTCATGAAGTCTCTGACAAGGTCTTGTCCTTAGAACATAGCATTCCTCATCCTTCCAGTAAGCAGCACTATGGTCGGTATCAAAGTGAGTAGGAGAGTGAGCAAGAATCACCACATTTCATGCAGCCTGCCAGAGCACAGAAAGTGAAAGGGACTGTTTATTCTCATCTGTCTTTATACAGGGTGTGATTTCTTCTGGCCTCCAGGCCTGCTTTCACCTAGAGTCAGCTACTGTTTCACCAAATTTATTTCTCTGAAAAGTCTCTCAGCACATTACATAACACTAACAAGAACAAGATACCCAAAAAGAATCTTGCAAAAGAAGGTGTGACCTGGCACAGACCAGGGCACACTTAGCATTTTAATACATGAGAGAAAAAAGTTGGAAGTGAAGTTCAGAAGTTGTAGCTAAAGCTGAAACCATCTATTTGTGCAGATTAAAAACAGCATTTTATAGAATTTCTAACTACACTAGGAAATAGCCATGGCAGAGGCCAGCCTCACTGCTAGCAGGAAGAAATCAGATTGCTCATTTATAACAGGATTCAAACAGCAAGAATGAGAAGCAAATGTGCCATGAGTAACTGGAGCATATGGACTTACTCTAACTTGAGGCTGCCATGTGTTTCTGTAGTTTCATCCATGTTCACAACACTCAAAGAAAGTGAGAAAAGAATGCCCATGTCAAGATTGTACTTTTTAAATTCTAGATTGTACAGATCTGTCAGTTTCAGCTGAATGTAATTGTCTTGTGGCTCCTTTTTGAACAAAGTTTGGCATGTCCTTAACTTTAGTATCTCTTTTCACTATCTGGGTCTTTTTCCAAATCGAGAGTCCATCAACTAACTACCCTACTGAAGTGGAAATTTCTGGTTGTATCATGTGATGCACACTTGTGTGGTGTTTTGCTTAGGCAAGATCTATGAGAAGACATGTGATATTTATAGAGTATAGGTAAGACTCAATAGCAATCAGAGCACTTGCATAGTGCAACTCTTCATTAGTCTCAGGGTTGTTGCTAATCTTTACGTTGTTGAGAGAGGCATGGCAGAGAACTCCTGTCATTCTGACTGGTCCTGGTCCCTCTTGCTGACTCTCAAAAATTCAGCTGAGGCCTGAAAGTTTCTTCTAGATCATGCCACTGTTGCTGATATGTGTTTGGTGACACTTTTGAACTGGGTTGTTGGTATCCTGATACTACTGAACTGAACTACTGGTATCCCGTTGAACTGATATTGATATTGACCTGAAGAACTATTTCTAAATAGGGCCACATCCCTTGCCCCATTTACCATCTATTCTCTCCTACCTTTGGATGATGGGCTAGAAGTGGTGTCAAAGCATTTGAGAACCATGATTAAAGTAGGTTTTGAAAACTCTTAAAGTCCCTAAAGAACACATTCAAACTATATCAGAAAAGAAAGCTATAATATCTATCGCCTGCTACTACATGAGTCCATGTACATCACTGATGACCAGAGGTATGCAGAAATCTTTGTTGTGGTCACCTTTAGGTTCAGTCTTGCCCAATTCCCAGATCCTATGATGTAGAAAAAAAATGAATGTGACTTAGATCACGTATGACTAATGCCAAGTAATTAAATTCTATATAAGAAGAAAAAACATTAAGAAAAGCATAACATCATATGTACTAGAAGTATAACCTTAGCAAGCAGAGAGAGATACTACAAGTTGATCAATCACATGGATGTGGATAGCAACATAGATATTGGTATATGAGGGTAATCTCTTGATGTTTATCTTGAATGTTTTTATTCTTCTTAAATTGTTGACAGTTTTCATCACAAGCTTTCCAAAATATTAATTTTCCTTTTTAAAAAAATATTTCTTTATTTAAACTCCAGCCATTGATTGTCCCCTTCTAGGTCCCCCCTTCTACAATTCCTCATCTCATTCCTCCTCCCCCCGTCTCCAAGAGGATGCTCCCCCCACACCATACCCCTGCCTTCCTGGATACTCAAGTTTCTCTAGGATTAGGCACATCTTCTTCCTTCAAGGCCAGACCAGGCAGTCTTCTGCTATATATGTGTCAAGGGCCTCAGACCAGCTCGTGAATGCTGTCTAGTTGATTGCACAGTGACTGGGAGCTCAGCGGAGACTGCTGGTATTGCAATGGAGTCACCCTCCTTTTCTGCTTTTTCCAACCTTCTGCTAATTCATCCACAGGGGTTCCCAACTTCGGTTCATGGTTGGGTGTAAGTATCTGCGACTGTCTTAGTCAGCTGTTGGTTGGGTCTCTCAGAAGACAGCTGTGCTAGTCCTCTGTCTGTAAGTACATTTATTTTAAACATTGTTTTACATTTTGGTGGGAAATTATAGATTTACTCTGAACTAGCTGCTTTGACAGGAGTGTGTCATAGCATTTTTAGGTTAGAGTCTATGGCTTCTCCTTTACAATATGCCTACCAGTTCCTCAGAGATCAATGTACCCCCTGAAGGGGTGAAGAATTTGGGCTACTTTGTCTTTCACTGAATGTTTCTTTACTAGTCAAGGACATATGGAAGCTGGAAAAAAAACAATTGGTCTTAAGATAACTGGTCTGAAAATGGTATAAAGTGCCTGGTTGCTCTCAATAAGATTGCCATAGCCACAGTTTTGCTATGGAACCTCCAAACATCCTGATTTAATTATCCATACCTACATCAGGTGACCTTGGCCCGGTGTGTAAGCAGGTATTTAAACTTTCTAAACATCAATTCTTATAACCATAAAATATTACTGTTTTTATTTTTTTAAGATGGTTTTCTTAATAACTGAGTTAATGTGAAACATAAGAGATAACCCTTGAAAAGCTCTTTCACTTCTGGCCTTACTTATAAGAAACCAAATACAAAACAACACACATGGTATGTACTCACTAATAAGTGGATATTAGTCCAAAAGCTCACAATGCCCATGATACAACCTACAGACCATATGCAGCATAGATGGAAGGAAGACCAGGGTGTGGATGCTTCAGTCCTGCATTGAGGGGTGAACAGGACAGTCATGGAATGTGGTGGAAGAGAGGGATCTAGAAGGGAGAGAGTAGGAAGGAAATAAGGGGGTAGTATCAAGAAGTGGAGGAAATGTGAGAAAGTTAAAGAGGATCAGGAAATTGAACAAAAATATGTAGCAGAGGACATGAGGAACTGGGGACAGCCACTGAAGTGTCCCAGACACCAGGGAAACATGAAGCTTCCAGGTCCCAACGGGGGTGACTTTAATAAAATACGCAAGGAAGGGGGAGATAGACCATGCTGAGACAACCTCCAATAGATAAGCAATGTCCCCTGGTCGAGGGATGGGGCCACCCCCTCCAGCCCTCATGATGACATGTAGAATCCTTGGAGGTTTGATTTCTCATTTTATGACACAACCAACACACTCTTGAAGAAAAAAATAATACCCTCCTTGCCTGCTCTTTGATGTGAACACCCCAGTAATTAAACTCTTTCAGGGGGGTTGTGGGTGGGTGGGAGAGCACCCTCATACAGGCAAAGGGGTGGGAGGAAGGTGGATGTGAGATGGGGAATTGGTGGAGGGGTAATGGAGAAGTGGGATATCATTTGAAATGTAAATGAATGGAATGATTGATTAAAAAAAAAAGAATGTTTATTATAAACAAGCAAGCAAATAAAAAAGAAAGAAACCAAACCTTAAAATTTATTGCTAGATATTTTAGAGGTTCAGGAAATCCTTCCCTCTTTCATCAGTTTTATTACATCACTTTAGAACATCACTGCGAGCCCTCTATCTAGAACAGTTGCATAAGATGGTTAAATTGAACAGGCCCTCTGCTTTTCAAAGAAACTAAGAAGCTTAAGACTCCCATAGAGTGGGAGGAGAAGAGGTTCTGCAGCAGCAACCCAAAGTGTGATTGTGTCATTCATGATGACATGGGGAATCCTTGGAGGTTTGATTTCTCATTTTATTACACAGCCAACAGACTCTTGAAGGAAAAACTGATAGCCGCCTTGCCTGCTCCCTGATGTGAACACCCCAGTAATTAAACTCAGGGTAGTTCTGGATCTGCCAGAAGTAAGATTTATATATGACTGTGGAGAGATGCTTACAACCTCCATAACTGTGTTTATAAGCCCAAATTTTTTTTTTTTTCCGAGACAGGGTTTCTCTGTGGAGTCCTGGCTGTCCTGGAACTCACTTTGTAGACCAGGCTGGCCTCGAACTCAGGAATCCACCTGCCTCTTAGGCCCAACTTCTTGACATGTAAACTTTAAACTCAGTAAAATGAATGAACATACTTACTGGCTTAGTTGACAAGTGTGGGCCAGCACCCAAGGAGGAAATTGAGTTCAAATCTCAGATTCTCTACTTATTAGCATTATTGTTAATAACATACTTATCTGTCCATCTTTTGTATCATTTCGAGGAAAGTTTAAAATAACAATACTTGTTACCTTATGATTCTCAAAGACCTTATTTCTTGATAAAAGGCAATTACTAAAAAACTAGTTGTAACACTTTTTCTTTTTTCTTTTTNTTTTTTTTTTTTTTTTTTGATTCATCTATTTTTATTTCCTCCATATACAATAATGGTTTCTATTTATTTGACTGGGTCTAAGTAACCACACACAAATAAGTCCTATATCTTTATATAAACCAAAATTCAATTACACAAATACTATCCACTATTCCCACATTATTGATAGAATTACTGCAGCTATGCAGAGCATACAGTATACTTCTTGCCAAATACCATACACAGCAATTTTCAGTTACAAACAATCAAATGTAAAATTAATTTAATTATATATAATAACATACATATATATATATATATATGTGTGTGTGTGTGTGTGTGTGTGTGTGTGTATACAGATATATATAAATTAACTTATATATATGAATCCAGGAATGTAAAAAATTGATGGAGACTAATCATATGTTCTTAATCTGTGTATATTATTGCTTTCTTTATTTATATTTCAATTGCTATCCCAAAAGTTCCCTATACACCTGCTCCCCTACACACCCACTCCCACTACTTGGCCCAGGCCTTCCCTTGTGCTGGGTCATATAAAGTTTGCAAGACCAAGGGGCCTCTCTTCCCAGTGATAGCCTATTAGG
>NC_034599.1:1489401-1498451 GCF_900095145.1 Mus pahari | reverse complement strand
GAGAGTGGGGTGTTGAAATCTCCCACTATTATTGTGTGAGGTGCAATGTGTGCTTTGAGCTTTACTGATGTTTCGTTAATGAATGTGGCTGCTCTTGTATTTGGAGCATAAATATTCAGAATTGATAGTTGGTAGATCTACCTCTTGGTAGATTTTACCTTTGATGAGAATGAAGTGCCCCACCTTGTCTTTTTTGATAACTTTGGGTTGGAAGCCAATTTTATTTGATATTAGAATGGCTACTCCTGCTGGATTCTTCGGACCGTTTACTTGGAAAATTGTTTTCCAACCTTTCACTTTGAGGTTATGTCTATCCTTTTCCCTGAGGTGGGTTTCCTGCAAGCAGCAAAAGGTTGGGTCCTGTTTGTGTAACCAGTCTATTAGTTTATGTCTTTTCACCATCTGGTGATCTCTGCAGTTAGTTGTTATAGTTGTCTCTGGTTGGAGTTTGTTCCTTCTGTGATTCCGTTAACCTCTGTCAGCAGACCTGGGAGTCCAATTTTCTCCTGAGACTCAGTGGTCAGGTTACTCTCTGCAGGGAAGCTCNNTTCTAGCAGGGAATGTGCACAGAGGGCTGGCTTTCAGATCTGACTCCTTGCTGAAGATGTAGGCCCAAAACAGGGCCTGTGCCAGAAGATGTGTTGCCTCTGCATATTATTCACTCACCTGCACAGTCTAGCCACTGTGCGACTCTGGACACAATATGACTCTCTCACCTGCTCTGGCAGACAGAGCCCTCACTGGTCACCACCATTCCTCTGGTGAGGAAGGTACCAAAATTCTGGAGCCCGAAATAGAGTCTGTCCCAGAAGTTAGTTTGCTTCTTTCTGTCCTGAAGCTATGTAGCTTCTGTGGTCCACACTCTTGCCAGTGCAGACTGGAGCCCAGAAACTGCGTCCCTTCTCCAGGCCGCCCTCTAACTGGCAGTGGACTGGAGCAAAGATGGTTCTCCTTCTGGCTCATGCCAGGGGACTGCTCCTGGGCAGGCACCCCTCCTCTGGCAGGAAAGGTGCCAGATGCCGGTTAAGGCCCAGAGACTGCTCCCGGGCAGACACCCCTCCTTGGGTGGGGAAAGGCGCTGGATGACTGGAACCAGACACGTGATCCTTCCCAGAAGCTGTGACGCTTCTCCAGTCTGCCCTCTCCCTGACAGTGCACTGGAGCAAAGATGGCTCTCCTTCCAGCTCAGTCCTTGAGACTGCTCCTGTGCGAACACACCTCCTTGGGCAGGAAAGGCACCAGGTGCCAGATCAGGCCTGGAGACTGGTCCCGGGCAGACACACCTTCCAGCTCAGGCCTGGAGACTGCTCCCGGGAAGACACCCCTCCTCGGGCAAGAAGGGGTGCGGGATCCCTTTTTCTTTTTTCTTTTCCCTTTATGCTATACATCTGCGAGAAGACTCCCCTTTTTCTAGTTCTTCCCCCAAGTCCACTTTTCCCCAGATGCACTGCTCATCTGTTATCCTTCAGAAAACAGCAGGCCTCCTAATGATATAAATCGAATACAGCATAACAAGATGCAGTAAGACTAGACATACATCTTTATATTAAGGCTGGCATATTAACGCTGGTTGGAGCAACCCAGTAGAAGGTAAATGGACCTAAGGGAAAGCAAAGAAGTCCGATACATTCTTACTCCCACTCTTAGAGGTCCCAAAAAATTCCAAGTTAAAAATCAACAGCATGTATGCAGAGCACGTAGTAAAGACACATGTGGGTTCTGTGAATGTCGTGTAATTGCTTTAGGCCTAGTGTATATAATCCGCAAGCAGGACACTCTCTATGACTAGTCTTTGCTTTTCATATTTTCTTCTATTTATAATTAAGAAAGGTCAAGCAGAGAGGGTAGACTTATGTGAGATAATTAATACAGTTGATAATGATCATGTGAGAATTTAAAGGTGTGTATTTTTCTTGTTGGGTATTACCTTATAACTTATCTTCTTTTTGTTGCTGTTAGTATGTATTGATCACTCATATTGTGCCAGATGTAGTCTACATATTACATTTGTATTTTTGTTTTTAGAACCTTCATGGAAAGTCTATGAAATTGGTTCAATTATTTTCACTGTACAGATTATTTTTTTTAAAATTACTAAAATCTTTAGGTAAATTGTTCCAGGACAAAAAGGAAATAACTTGGAAAACTAGTACCTTTTAACTCACTAGTCCTTAAGCATCATTAATTGACACTTCACTTTGCAAGGGTATATATTCCCTACAATCTTGGCATTAATGAGATTTGTGAACAAAACTGACAAAACCTACATTGCCACATACCCTAAAGTCAAGTAGAAAGAGACACATGAAAATATAGATTATATTATATTAATTGTATTTATTATATTAGGTAGTATTAAGTAATTTAAAAAATCTGTAGAGGGTATGAAGAAATGACTCGATACTTAAGAGCACTGATTACACTTCCAGAGGACCCAGATTAGATTTTCAGAATCTATATAATGTCTCAAAATCAACTTTTGCTTCCATTCCAGAAATTATGATACATTTAATCTGGCCTCAGCAGAAACCAGACCTTTATGTGATTGAGTGGTAAACAGACACACATGCAGACATATAAATAAAATATTCATATATTAAAGGATGTGGTAGAGACATGTGAGGGAATTAAAGGTGAAATGTTTATCAGACAGGCATTACAAATTTGCTTAAAATATATGGCAATACCATTTCAGGAAAACAGCCCAAAATATTAAGAAATGAAACTTTATGGCTCCATTGGAAATTTTCTATGCCTAAAAAAATTCATTCACATAACATAAGAAAGATTGGTGCTCATTATGCCTGAAGAAGCACCTGGGGGTCTCAGGAACTGACACAGAATGAGGAAAGTGAGAGAATGGATGCAAATAAAAATCAGGGAGTCACATGGTAAAAGTTCTCTAGACAACTGTAGTAGTATCTAATTTCATTCAAATCAAATGGCAAACAACTTAAACAAGGATTATAATTTGAACAGAAAATTCAGATGATTATATAGTCTTCAGTAAAAAAAAGAAAAGTAGAATTATAAAGTATCAAAAGAGAATCAATCAGTAAAGATATATTTTGTTACAATAAGAAATAGTGAGATTCTGGCAAAGAGATAGTAAAGAGCAATGACAGATTTGTAGAGAGAAATAAAGTGTATTTTTGACATAAAAGATTAACTTGATCAATGAAAGAACGAAACAGTTTTTACAAGATAAGAATTCAGGAAGGAAAATGGTAAGTGAGTTATGAATAATAGTTTAGAACATGTAAAACATGGTGTTAATGTTCATAAATATCAGAAACATGAAATGTGAAAATGGGCTTTTGCTGTCAGAATGCTTCGTCATGCAGCAGTGACAATTGACTCCCAAAGCTTGCAGCAGTCAGCAAAACACATACTCAATTCCCACTCATTCTAGATGGCCATTTCCAGGCTTTGATTCTGAGACCCAGAATCATAGAATATAAGTAACTTAAACCCTTTCCAATTACATGTACACAGGATAAGGAAACATGACTCTCATAATGGCTAATGTACTTCCCTTCAACATTTCTTTGGGTAAAGTAACTAAAATGGTCAATTCTGGCATTTAGTTTTAGAGTGAATATCATTTAAATGTGGGTAGAATAATCTTTTCCACAAGCCATCAGGCTAGAGGGCTTCCATGGAAACACTGTCAGCCTAAGGGTACTTCTGATGAGTGCACTGTATACTAACTTTAGTGGAGCATGTACTAAAGGTTTTAGACATCTGCCTATGTGAAAATAAATCTGCAATGGATGTAGCTGTCATGTAGGAGGCAGAGACTAGTATCCTGAATGCCAAAAAATTTAGCATTTGAAAGACAAAAGGAAGAGATGACAAAAACTGAGTTTCTGCCTGCAGCAAAACTCACTTTAATCCAGTCTGGGTTCATCCTGAGAGGCAGGCTGGCCTGAAATGGAATGTGCAAGAGAAATTTGGAAGCCAGGACAAATACATTCTGATCAAGGCTCAAAGTTTACTGAAGGAACTCAGCTTATATAGCATAGGAAAAAACCCCAGCCCCCATCCCCCAGTCTTTGAAGGCACAGGTGAAAGTCCGTGGGTGGGTCCAAGGATCAGAGCACAGATGGAGTTGTTTACTGGGACATCAAAAGGGTCCTCTCAGCAGGCGGTAGAGACACAGCTACTACATTAGAGCAGCTCTGGTGGATCTGAAGATTATAACCGCAGGAGGTCCAGTGGCAACAGGGGCTGGGGGGCCCCTACAAAAAATAATTTTCAAATACATTGAAAGTGGAAATAGACATTATTTCTTACCTAGTAAGGGAAGTTGTGGAAATGGAGGAAGAAAACTGATTCAAGTGAGTTGAAAACTGAAAGAGGGAAGAAACGAATGGAGAGACACACTCGAATTTCATTATAAGTAGCAAAACACAATTTCACTAGTAAGATGATTTTCCTTTCTCAGTAGGATAAAAAAAGATGTTATTATAATGAACAGCACCTACTGATGTATGTTACTAGTTCTTAAAAGAATAAAAGATGGAAACATTAGCAGCCATTCACTTTGTGAATTCTGGGAAGACAGAAAAAATAATCTGAACAACTCTTGGGAAATAACAAGAATCTTTAAAACTGAAGACTCTCATCCATTCTTTATACCAATTTCTTCACATTGATAGCAGGTGAACTTATCATTCCATCAGCCTCTTAAAGCTCTGTTTTCTCTTCTGCTCTTTCTGGGAAAATGCTATTTCCTAACACTAATGGCTTGTATTTCAGTTCACTTGATAAATTATGCATGAATGGAAGATATTACAGAGATTAAGTCTACTCATATTTAATATCCTTTGAGCATTATTGTTCATGCAATTTTCAGTCTAGAGATGTAACTATTATTTAAAATTTAGTTGTATTCATATAGAGTCTTTTCACATAACTGGACAGATTGGTGTACATACCACCAAATGAGGTTTTGTACCCTTTGCATCTGTGGGCACTAAATAATTATTACATAGTTCAGTATAAATAATTCATTGGTCATCATTTAGATAAAAGAGACATCCTTCATCTTTGCTCCCATGTTTGCATCTTTATGTGGAGGTAAGAAGAACCACCACTAAACAAAAATAAGTAATAAGTTAGATACTTATACTAAGCAGTGTTTTGAGAAATTTGCCATGTTTTAATGTACATATGAAATTAATGATTGGTTCTTGACTATTCAGAAGCAGTGACAAAGATCTATTGTTCAAATATATGTTGAAGTACAATCTCTATTGCCTTCTCAATATGCAAAGTGAATATGCTTTTCAGAAACCAATGCTTGTATATATGTTGATGTTCTGAAATGTTTCCAAATTGAAACATTAAAATTATCAACTTAACTGAAACTTGGTAGTTTTAGAAAATAGTTTGCTTATTATAATCACTTGGTGATGTGGCTGTTTGATCAGTTATCAGCAAGCAGTTTGACAGATCGAATAATAAATTAGTTCTAATCATCTCAGTTCTATCATGATAACTATAAGAGATCACCAGAATGTGGTAAATACAATTTTTGTCATTGTCATAAATATGCAGATGGTTTTACCAAATAATCTTTTTTATAAAAATATCTTATCTAAATCATGCTAAATCTGTAATATATATTATGTAATTTATCAACCTTTTTATTAGTTGTAAAATGTATTGGTTTAAGTATATACAATATTTGGCTTTTTATGGTCAAAGGTTAAGATCTCTTAAAACTTATGACATTTCCCCCAAATATTATCAGATTTTGCAGTCTTTAATTACCCTGAAATTGAACACAAGATTAAATGGTTCCTCTCATTCACACATTCATATAAGTCTTCTGGACATGGTATCAGTGTTGAGCTAACAATTTTCACTTTGAATATTTAAGATTGTTTGGGAAAGTACAAATACTTAAATTGCTGCTGTACTCATTCCTACAATACCAAGGTAAGTATGGAATTACTATCAGCTATTAAACCATTATTTCAATGTTTCTATTCAGAAATACTGTAAGAATCTAATTCATAATTCACAAAAAAATAGTTTTATAAGATAAATCATTGGTTTTAATGATACTGGTTTTCACTCCATTAAAAAGTTTTATAGTCAAATGTTTTTCAGATGGAAATTAGTTAAGAAATGGATAAATGTTATAGAATTGTAAAAGTGAGATATTTAGTATAGCTTATATAAGTTTATGAAACATTTGCTTATAATATGTATCATGCAGAATGATGAGGTTAGTTAGCTGGGTATTTTTCTCAACTATCAAATATTTTTCTAAATATTATTCTGAAGGTGACTATATCAATACACATACACACACACAAACACACACACACACAGAGAGAGAGAGAGAGAGAGAGAGAGAGAGAGAGAGGGTTCCTAGATTATATAGAGCAAACCAATATGCTATCATTGCAAGTATTTTGAATGAACAAAATTTTAATTTGTTGTTTTCTTTTACTCAAAGCACTCCATAATTCCCTTGGCTTAAGTTTTTTTTTAAAAAAAAAAAATAAGTATTTTATTTATTTATATCCCAAGTGTTACCCCACTCCTGGTACCCCCTCTGAGAGTTCTTTATCCAATCCTCCCCCTCCTTCTCCTCTGAAAAGGTCCTCCTGCTTACCCCATTGACACCCCCCTTCCCTGATGCATTAAGTCTCTACAGGATTAGACACATACTCTCCCACTGAAACCAGACTGTCCCGACACACAGGATCCAGTTATTTGGGGAGTCTGAAGGGGACCATGCCTGAAAGAGAAACTGGCAAGATAGAAGGAGGAGACCAAACAATGATTGTCACGGTCTGTTTATTATGAGCAAGGTTACAGAACAAAAGCAGTAAGAAGGAGGAAGTAAAGAGGGAGAAACTTGCAGCCCGGGAGTGGGGTTGGTTCTGCATACCTGCCCAGTGAACATGCTATCTACTCCTAGCTCAGGGAACATCCTGTGTGAAAGTTTGCAGTTACTATTCTCTGATCTTGGTGTTCTTTCAGCTGTCATTTCAGAAGATCAGAAGTTTCTCCAGAAGGGAGGGGAACTTTGGCTTATGGCTCAGTGTCCGTCTCCAACATCTCCCCCTCTTTTATACTATAGATTGAGCATCTGTCTTAGGCTACATGATGTGAATTCACAACCAGCACCCAATATGGTTGAGTTTGAGGGTAGAGTCTCTATTTTAGGCTACACAAGCTGTCTCCATACCCCGCACTCTCAAATCTGAGTGGGTTCCTGGGTCATGGACTCGTGATAATCCCATCATTGAGATGCTCTACAGCCAATCAAGGGTGTACCCCTGGTATGTGGCATCATGCTATTCCTGTCATTGATGTCTCCATAGCTGACCAAAGCATCTAGGATTGTTTTCGAGACCTAAGGTTATGAAATCTAAGCCCGCTGAAGGAGCGTCCCGGGCTCAGCATATACCTCTTGATCAGTATCTCTGACTTCCAGACTATGATAATGGACCGATACTGGTCTCCCAAAGGCAGCATTAACCTGTTATTTGACAATCTCTGTTAACTATTTAAATGCCCAGGGTCCAAAGGATATCAGCAAAAGTAATCCTACCACATGACCCAAAATACTGGGCAACAAGATAGAGAGCCATGGAGAAGTGGAAAACCAATTCTGGTACCAGAATTCACTTTTTTCTCGTTCTCTTTTTCTGTTTTCTACACTCTCTTTTCCTTTTTCAGACTATCTTCTACTAACCCTGTCTTATAAAAACAGCATTCCTCTTTTAAAGCAGCATACAGTCCTCCTTGTTGGAGGAAAAACAAATCTAACCCTTTTCTATTTTGTAACACTACCTCAGAAAGTGAAGAAGCAGAATATTTAAGGTCCTTTAACCCAGGCCGTGTCTCTTGAAGATCCTCTATCTATAGCCATACTAAATTGGGTATACTGTTGATTGTAGGTCATTAAGGAGGCAATCCCTGTTCCTGCCCCCACAGCTCCTAATCCAAGGAGAACAGCAAGGGTGACAGCTGTGATAGACTCTCTCCTGTACCTTGATGGAAATGTGGACCCTCTCTCCCAGAAACTTAGAAAGTCATCAGGTGGGTTTACTGTCAAGCAGGGAAGCAATTTAGTCAAAACACAATATTCTCTACCTTTTAAAAAGGTTGGAGTAACTATAAAGGTAGTTAAACCCGAAGAGCAGGCAAAGTAAGTATCATTAGGGGCCATAACAAATTGAAAGTATTATTAACAACCAGGGTTTGATTACACACTTCAAACAGAGGCGGGGGGGGGGAAGCATCTGGGGTCCCAAAAGAAAGAGACCAATAACAGATATTTGTGCAAGAGTCAGTTCTGCTTTAGACTCCAGATGCCATTTCAGAGAGGAAGTATCATTGGTGGCAATCACCTTCCCAAAAAGGGTTATTACTTCATAAAAAGGAGGCTGGGATGAATAACAAATCCAACAATCCCTAGCAAGGGTAGAATTGGTCTCATGAATGGCCTGTAGTAAGGCATTAATCACGGTAACAATAAGTTCTGCTGAGGAGGGCAGGCATGCATGGAGTGTGGGTTGAAAGAAAGTAATAGGGACATCGGTATAAGATGAACCGGTCCCTTTAGGGGCCACAGGTTCTTTAGGAACTGTGGAGTGAAGCATAGGGTTGGGTCCTATGGCAATCGGCTTTTGGTTGGGGATGGTTTGAGCAATTTTATTTTAAAGGTTAATCCAGGGTCTTTGTTACTAACATATGGGTGGAGGCCCCATTCAAACCCTTGGGACCAATCTTCCAGGGAAATCTTTTCACCAGCTTCAGTAAAGGATACCTCAAGGGGGTTACACCACCCTTTGGTATGCTGGGAATTTCAGCATTCAGCCGTCGGTGTGTTGTTTGCAATAAAAGGAACCCCTATAGCCACATTTATAAATCAAGGATCTTTCTCTATGGGCTCCAGAACAGATATAGAAGTCTGTTTCTCTATTGTTGGTGCGCCAATGGACTGTATGGCACCCAACAAGATGTTCATTAAAACCAGACCCATCTGGGCATATACCCAGATCTTCCAACTGGTAATAAGG
>NC_034599.1:1456288-1488326 GCF_900095145.1 Mus pahari | reverse complement strand
GTTTTTATTTGCTAACTCTGGCAACCCAACTTGCAACCAAAATGTATTAGTGTTGGTGATAAAACACGGTGTTCACAAGAGAACCGGAAAAACGTCTGTTGTTTGGGTGGATGGAAGATATGAGTCCTCAGCTAGATGTGACAGAATGACAAAGCTTGGGGGTGTTGCCTCCCGAATTCTTTCCAGTAGAGTGTCGCAGTGCTGAGAGGGGGAAGTGGCAAGAATATAGGTGTCTGTGCTGAGCCACGGACCAGCAACTTACACACATTTAGGAAAAAAAAGACTAAGTTAAAATTAAAAAAAAAAAAAAATTAAGAATTCCTTGTTCCATACAGCAATCTAATTAGTTATTGCAGAATACTAATATTTGGCCTACTGCATACCGTCATTTTTAGATAAAGTTGATAATCATCATAAAGATAAAAATTGAGTTTATGCATATATTTGCGTCTTATATAAATTCATGCATGCATGCATCCCTTTTACTGTATTTAAAACCAGCTTTTTTAAAAAGGAAAGTATATGTGAATTGGATTACATGTTTATTCTTTTTAGTTTCCTCCTGCCTCAACACAGATGATTAAATTGGGTGCTGTAGACAGTGTTTTAAAATGTTAAATAATCAAGCTTTAATTTGTATATTAATAGTCAAAATATTTCAGAGCTTAAAATTGCTTAAAAATTGTTCATCCCTCAAATAATATAAATTCTCAATTTGTTGCAAATTTGCAATTGTTTATGCATATACAACTCATAACAAAAAATGTTGTGCTTTTTTTAAAAAAAAGACTTATTTTTGGACATTTAAGAAATTGTCCTAGATTGCCTGGACAAGACCTCTTAAGGCAATGCCATGCTAAATTTATATCCCGGGCAGATTTTAGACCTCACACAAGAATAATTGGCTACATAATCTTGTTCTTTTACATCATCAGAATAATAATGTCTTAAGATAATATTTTGGTATTTTCAGAGAATGTGCAAGTCAAATTATAAAAATTTGTTCTTAGTGTCCTCAGCTTCTACCTATTTCCACATAATGGTGTTATTTCTTGATTACTTAATCAGTTACTACAAATGGATACTCTTATTTCTGATTAATAAAGAAATAAAATATGCACATGTGACTACTGATACCTTTTCAGGCTTTCTGCTGTATAAGAAAAACAACTAAAAGTGTAAGTTAGCCATTGCCTATGTTAAAAATTCTTTATATACTTGGTGTTCCAAATTAAATTAAAATAGATATTGGAACTGGCTATAACAGTCAAGTATTTGAGATGTTTTGTCAACAAATGCTACCTATGTTAATGAGATCTTTTACAATTCTCAAAGACAAGGTATTGTAAAACCTTAAAAACTTTATCTTTTTAACAAAGAAAGGGAGGAATTATCCCTGTGCACATTATTTAAAACTCATTTTTATTTTTAAAATTTTAAATTTAGATGTCAAGGAACTTACTAAATGCCTTATAGTATCTTAAAACTAGACATACTCATGTCTAGGCAAGATAAAAAGGATCTACTTATTGGCATATGGCTTGATCCTAAACAGCTACCCTAACGGGTTTTCTCCACAGAATGCTGCAGAAGCATGACAACTTCCAGAAAGGTTTGTATGACAAGCTGACTTGTGAGTTTGCTGAGTGCCCCGACTGGTTACAAGAAAGCTGATTTGAATATATGTTTTTGACACTCCTTTCCTTGCTTGCCTTTGTCCCAGATTGGACAAGCTAAGCTGCCTTGTTTCAAGCTTTTAACCTTTCGGGATAGAGAACATTAGAGACTGTGAAATCTGGCTTAAAAAAATTAGTCATAAGGAGGAGTTATAATGATGCTTCTCTTTCCTTCAATGTGACCAGTTACTCTAAACTCAATCTTGGACTGATCTAGCAATAATTCCAATATTAGAGATTCCTAATGAAGATAGCTAAAAACTTTATTAGCTAGCAGAGTTAACTTGGAGCATTGCCTATTTACATATGAAACAGCCTTCCATTGATTCTCAAAGCCACCTCCTTTACA
This sequence comes from Mus pahari, assembly GCF_900095145.1. NCBI lineage: Eukaryota > Metazoa > Chordata > Mammalia > Rodentia > Muridae > Mus > Mus pahari. The sequence goes on along the minus strand of NC_034599.1, from coordinate 1,486,301 downwards.
CCTGGAGGCAGAGTTTGAGCTTGATCATTGCTAATTTGTAACTGAAGAGTACCTGGGCTTCCTCACAGAAACTTTTATCTCCTTGCTTTACAACTGTTTTGGTTTTGTGTTTCAAGCAGGTCAGCTACACCCTACAGACAGTCTGCAGCCAGTGTTCAGTTTCACCTTCAACAAAGAGCAGTGGCAGAAAATCTTCGATATAAAAAAAAATATCGAGTATATATTTTGGCTTTGGTCTGAATTCGGGAATAGGTGTGTGATGAGGGCCGTTCAGTCAATGATGGGTAACCAGATTTTGGAACTACATCAATCTAAGACAGAGGTATATGCCAAGAGGCCATGGTTTATTAATAATATTCCATAGAGCCATGTTTGTGCAAAATATTCACAAACAAGCTTCATATATTCCTCCTTGACAGATAAGAATAGTTTCTGGAAAATCTGAGCACCCAAGCCAGGCCCAACCGCCAGCCACCATAATTCCTAGGCAGGACAATGGAGCATAAATATATTTTGTGCCAGTCCAAAACCTTTTTATCATATATTTAGGGAGGAATTGTTGTCTCCCTTCAGCCTGGAAGCAGGCTTTTGCAGATCTCTACTGCCACTAGCACAGGACCTCCTGCGGTGGTATCTTCAGATCTGCCAAGCTGGCTCTATTGTTGCACCTGCCACTATTCTTTAAAACAGTGGCCTTTCAGGGCAGTCACCACTCCCTGCTGATAAGCTCCTGAGATTCTCTAGAGATGCCCTCCTGAAGATCCGCCTACTGGCACGCACCTGAATGATGCTCTAAGAATGGGTGGTGGGGGATGGTCTTCCCCTGCTTTAAAAACTCAGACCTTTATTAAACTTGTGGGCTTTGATCAGGATTCCTTGTCTTAGCCCAGTTCTTTCTCACCGTCTTTTCCCTTTCAGCCCCAGTCTGCCTTTCAGGACGGACCCGGTTCGAGTGTGGCCGCTGGTGGTCCCACTCAATTTCTATTTGAATAATATTGAAAATACTTTATTATAATTAAATCAGAATCCAATATAACCATGAGTTTGCTATCTGGCCCTTAACTTGCATTACTTAATCATCCTAAACAGTTTATAATAGTAGCTCCTAGAATGACTGGGTCTAAGCCTTGTATTCTTTTTTTTTTTTTTTTTTTGGTTTTTCGAGACAGGGTTTCTCTGTGTAGCCCTGGCTGTCCTGGAACTTACTTTGTAGACCAGGCTGGCATCGAACTCAGAAATCCGCCTGCCTCTGTCTCCCAAGTGCTGGGATTAAAGGCATGCGCCACCACTGCCCGGCGCCTTGTATTCTTAGATGAGTTGAATAGGCGCAATGATTAAGATAATAGAAAATAATAATTTCAATTTTTGTATCAATATGAAACTTCATACCAATGAAAACCTTCATATATATATATATATAGATAGATAGATAGATAGATATAGATATAGATATAGATATAGATATAGATATAGATATAGATATAGATATAGATATAGATATAGATATAGATATAAACATATCGCATATATAATTTTTAATGGTTGGGGAGGGGTAAAAAAATTGGAAAACTGGGTTAGACTTAAGAAAGCTAGCTTTGGCATCTGTTATCCAGTCTCTGTAGGTTTAGAAGTTTCAGGACTTGACTGAAGTTTTAACTGGATACATTTAAAGGGCTGAATGAACCAAGGTCATCAGGAATAACCAGAGATTCCTGCAGCTGTTTCGGGAGCAAGTCTCTGAAATCAGATTCAGGGGGGCAGAAAGCTGAAACAGCTGGTCATGTCAGCATCCCCAAGGATGAATCTTGTCAGAGCTGTATCTTGGATTCTGTTCTGAAACATATTAATCTTACAACCAAATTTTTAGTTCTACATAGATAAATAGATAAATAGATAGATAGATAGATAGATAGATAGATAGATAGATAGATAGATAGATAGATAGATAGATAGATAGATGATAGATAGATGCATGCCTAGGTTATACTGTCTGATTTACAAGTTTGTTATTAAAATTTGAATACCGAATTATTTCTTCTTACTAAATGAATAAAATTGGTATGCAGGTTCAAAGTTGTATGTTTTAGCAGATATTTTCACTCTTTTAAAACAAATGCCTAGTAAAGGAAGGTCTGCATCATATTGCTGGAGGAATGTTAGTATGATGTCACCTTTCTTGAACATTACGTTTGACCCAAAGACTTTAGAATAACAAACACTCATGACTCTCAAAGATAACCTGGTCTCTTGCTAAAGTCTTACATGAACTTTGGTAGTGTAAGCAAAAGCTTATAGATACAAGCTTTATTAAGAGATATTAAATAAAATTAATCAATTAAGAAAAATGAAAGTAAAACCCTAAAGTGTGAAGGGGTTTTTCAGGGAGAAAACCCCTCATTGAATTCCATTGTCTGTGATAAGGAGAGAAAGGTTGAGGCCACCATGAGATTAGTGATTTTTTTCAGATTGCTATTATGGAACCTATAGAAGCTGAACACTATTGTCATAAGCTCTGGACAGTCAGAGAGCTGGTATTGTGTGTATCATGTTCCCCTGGCAGTCAGTAGAGACAAAAGCTATATTTTTCACCATTGGTCCCTAACACCCTTTTCACCTAGTGAAATCTAGCCCCTACATTAACATAATAGATAAGGAAATGCAAAGTTACCCAAAGTGTTTGGGTTTTTAAGTGTTCTAAATTTGACATTAAAAGAAATCAACATTTTTGCATCTTTTCTATCTACCTGAGTTCAATCCTAACACCTACATAATGGAAAGAGAAAACAAAATAAAGTATGTATTGGCAATAATTAACTTTCACCAATGTATTCTTTTTAGTTTTATTATTTCATCTTTGCTTTTAAATGGGAGCATTAATGTTACTTAATACAGTGTTTTTTAAACCTCACCACACACTAGTATCTAACATCAACCCTTAGAATCACTTCATTGCTGCTTTGATCTCTGCATTCAAATATCAACTTGTATTTGTCTGCTGGTAATATAACCCCTCATATTAACCTTTAAAACACCTATATTTGTTTTCTCAGTTTAAAGGATAGTGATTTAGTTGCTTTTGTTGCTGTGTAGCTGGAAACTGAACCAAAGTTCTGCGCAACAGCAATAACTACTCTTAACTGTTGAGCCATCTCACTAACCCTTGTCTAACTTTTTATATATCCTAGGCCTACATATCTAGATTGTGGCACACATAGCAAAGTGAACCTCCAACCTTCCCATATCAGTCATCTGTGAAGACTGTATCACAGATATAGTAAGATGCTAATCTAAATAGGGAAATTCCTGTTCCCTCTTCCCAGGTAATTCTAAATTGTCTCAATTTGACAATAGAAGTAACCAGTGGGATAGTTTCTCTGGTTAGTAAAGTCTTTTGTGTCCTTCATCTTTTTTAGGTATAGCCAACATGGACAAACTGTATTTAGTTATGGACAAAAGTATAATATATGTGCGTTGATTATGAAATTATTGACAAAATCAAACTAATATGTTAAATTTGTCACCTGTGGAAAGAACATTAAGATATATGTGTTCTTAGCAAATGTCAAATAGTCAGCATAGTATTATTAGCTGACTAGTTTCTCTGGATTTTATAGGATACTTCATTCTACTATTTTCATTGTTGCCTTTGTGACACAAGTAAAAAACTAACTATATTGTCTTGTGGTGGTGATCCCTCTTTTTCCATTAACTGTTTGGAAGACACTTTTGTTTTTGCTTTGTTTCATTTATGCTGTACAATCTGCTATCTTCTTTAAATTCACCTGTATTAAGAATATATAAACACTTAGGGAACTTCCAGGATCCTGAACAGTGATTGATTAAATTACTGGTTCCATGGATTTTACTGATTCTCTAAAATTTCATGCCTTGAGTCTGGAAAAGTAAAATCTACTATCTGACCACTTTTTCTTTTCAATGCTCTTCAGTGTGTTCATTTGTCCACAATTTTACTCATACAATATTTCTATTTTCCACTCCTCTCTTAAAAGTTATTGTTTAATTCACCCTTGAGTTTTATAAATTTATCTATGTATGAAGCAAAGTAGATGTACACACACACACACATATATATATATATATATATATATATATATATATATATATATATATACTTCTTTTCTGCAAGTGCTGCTTGCTGTGTTTAATTCTGTGATTCTTGCATGGTTTTGTTCTTTGCTTTTGTTTTTATGTGCTTCATTCTTCAAATTTACTTAATAACATTGTATTGTGGTCTTGTATGTATTAGCTTCATTATTTCAGGATCTAAGAAATGGATGAATATCACTCTATTTTGTGAAAATTCTTTAGGGTATCATTTCCAAGGCTTGTTTCAATATGTTCAATGTGGCATTTTATTTTGAGCTCTATGTTCTTGTTGGAATTGTGGGGAGTGAAAATTTACAGTCTTTACTTGATACTATGCACTGATTGGATTACCTGCCAACCGAAATGCATTTTAAATTAAAAATATTAAATTAAATTATTCCTTTAATATTGTTTAGAACAAATATGTGTTATAAATTCAAATAGGCCAAGAATTAGCAATTCGTTATAAAAACATTCAGTAGACATCATCCTCAAGTCATGAACATAATTTTATATATAATAAAAACTCATTATAATCCACAGAGTTTGTTGCTTACTATTCCCTTCTGAGTATGGAGTTCTATCTTTAATGAAATAGTTACACTGAAATTATAGACACATTGTGTCCAACTTTTCTCCATTTTTTTAATATGTAGAGAACAGTAGGATTTCCTCCCTTAATGTCTCCAAGTTCAACCTCCCAAGAGTGTGACAGAAAATTCACTGAAAGGAGAACTCTGGACTGAATAACTAACAAGAGTTTTTGCCCTTCTTTTTTAAAAATTGTCTGTAGAATTTTCCCTTTCCTGTGAGATCAGAAGTGTGTTTAAGCTGTGTCATACATCCTGGAAGGCATCTCATTCTTTCTTTAGATATACAGTGTTCTTCTATATTGCAAGAGGTGGACTCCTAGTTGTCTTCAGTAAATAATTATTCCTCATATTTCTAGACACTTCAAGCATCATGCCTCTTCCAGGAACTCTTACCATTCCATCTATATCAGGAATAGTAACTTTAAAGTTTACCTTCTAGATTGAAGGTAATATTCACATGATCTCAGTGACCACTCTATTGCTAGCTCCCTTGGAAAGGAACTCAAAGGGATCATCTAATGTTCAGAAAACACTACTGCTTCTAAATTGAGGTGACTATTCAGTTTCTTTTATTTGAAAAACTTGTATAATACTGAATCTTCTTTTCAAGTTATTGAGGGCTTTAGCTTGAGTTATTGGTAATGTCTTAACTTGCCCACAAATCATTTTGACAGTTTCCCTCTGTAGCTCTGACTGACCTTGAACATATGACCCATTTCTTCTACTCTCAGAGTGAAAGCATTATGATCACTTACCACCGTGCCTGGTTAGCCCATAGCCTTGTTTCTAATCTTGACTTTATTAATCTTGACTGTTCACTGACGTTTGTTACTTCCTGCTAGCTCTGTGTTTCAAAATTCTACACCTTTACCAGAAGCAACTGTAGTAACATGTTAGGGACACTGATTCATCAAAGGTTCATGGTCTCTTCTAATTTTGATGAGTCTCTGAAAATAACAGAAAGACTAGGATGCATTTAAAATTAAGAAAAAAAGATGTACAAAAATCTCTTGTTGGGAAAAGTCTCAGTATGGACATTCTCAAGATAGTACCCCTATAAAATATATTTCTTCTGATTATTCTGTTTAAATGAATTAATCTAAAACCATATCTTACTGGAAAATGAAACTAAATTGTAAAGTTCAGGGAAAATTACATTCCTGTTTATGTCTCCTTTCTTCTCTCTCACGAAATGTTTTAGAAAAATTTCCCCATATAAATACCAAGGATGTTCACATCATGTTAGCCCCAGAACTTGAAGGTGGAAAGTAAATGAGGCATTTATGCAAACCACAGTAAAACAATATAATTATTATCTCATACCTTAGTATGTTCTCATGATAGAGGATAGACAGCAAAGACAATCCTTAACCAAGGGATAAATCCAGACTGTCACATTCCCACCAAGTGTTAAAAGTTGTCCAGGGTACTGAAAGGAACACATCCCATTTATTTCTTCCCATTGACAAATTTCTTAATCTCTGTGAACTCCAGAGTGTTTATGAAGGAGCAGGAACAAGGGAGCAGGAGCAACAAATTCTAAATTAGGAGGTTATAGATTAAATTAAAATGAGAAAAATAAAAGAAGTACATATCACAATACCTGGCATGCAATACATGTCAAACATATTATAGGGCTTATCTTCATCATCATCATCATCATCATCATCATCATCATCATCACCGTAGGAACTGGAATCATCGTTGTCATATATGACATAATGATCTTTGTTACAACTATTATATTTTTAGTTAGATATTAGGAATGAGACTCTTGTAGAATTACAGGTTTCATAATTTCTGTGAAACAAATTTCATTCCTCCACTTCTTCCATGACACAGCACAGAATATATCAGAATGGTCATCATAAGATGAGAAGTTCTTTTGACATCTGATATTTTATTATCAATAACTTCTTAGAGACAACTAATTTAGAAAGCATATTCAGCCAGGCATGGTGGCACATGCCTTTAATTCCAGCATTTGGGAGGCAGAGGCAGGCGGATTTCTGAATTCAAGACCAGCCTGGTCTACAGAGTGAGTTCCAGGACAGCCAGGGCTATATAGAGAAACCCTGTCTCAAAAACAAACAAACTAACTAAAAAAACAAAACCATATTCAAAATTACTATGACTAGAGGTAAATAGTTTTAAGAAACCAAGAATATGCAGTATCTCAATGGCTTTTCTACCCCCAGTCATGATGGAGGGCAGAGATCTGAGGATAAAATTAAAAAAAAAACTTTAAAAATTATTAAGGAAAAGGTTCATCAGCAAATCAATGGTCACCACAGAGAAACCAAGGAGACATGATGAATTCTTTTGTGCATGTGTTCTAAGAAGCATATGCCAGTACAACCTACTTTCTTTTTACCAGTGTCTACACTTGGCAAGGTGACAAAAAGTTGAATTACTACTCTCCAGCACCTTTCTCAGGCATGCTTAATGCTTTGGGATTAGTATCAAGCTGCTTCTATCATTGTCCTTCATTTAGTCCATTCTTTGCCTCCTCATGTATTGTATTTACATGACTGACTAGAATAAGGCACTTTTCTCTTAAGGCTTGTACCCACACCGGTACCTATGTTCATCACTTTACTTCAAATATAAGACATATGCTTTACTGACCTTCAATGTAACTGTTTCCCATTCATCTTGCAACTTCTCTAGACAATTCCCCCAAGTCTATGTGAAAAATCACCTTTTCTTTAATCATTCTTCCAAGAAATTCCATTTGAAAACAAAGTTTTACCCATAACCTCTATGCACCTAATGTCCAAATCAGTTTTTCCACACCCGTTTCTTGGTGTGGGCATTAGTCACTCTACCCCAGTCATACATTGGTTTCTTGTCAAAATCAATATTACCGTTCAAACCTGATGCTCTAGTATTTAACCCCAGGTACATTTCTCTCCCAAACAGTATTTCATGATGCAGGGTGCAGAGTTATTATGATAGATACTAGGGAAAAAGTACCCGCATTTATCAGCCCTGTCAGTGGATAAGGTCTGACTTTCTGTAATGAAAGCTAGGCTGTACAGAAATTGCATTTTTTAAATATAGGGAGTATATTTAACTTCACTATTAATTCCAAATGTTCAAAGTACTGCTACACAGTCACTGAAGTGAATTTAGGGGTTTTAAGCTACTGTGAATATAAAACTGGAAAAGATTTATAGGCAATAAAAGGAATTGTGCTCATAACTCAAAACTCCTGTGAAACCCTGGCTCCAGTCTGGAGCTACAGAGCAGTTTATTAGCCCTGCCAGACAGCCTGGAATTAAAACAGACTTCTCAGCTATCACTGATGTGATTAAGGCTCTTGATTTCACGTGTTTTATAAAAATAGATTAGCTGACTTAGATGTGATTTCTAGACCTTTCCTTGTGCATGAGTGGGGTGTGAGGAAAAACAATTGGTTATTGACAGGAAATAGATTAACCTTGAGATGGTAGCAAAAGACTGAGGTTACAGTTTCATGGAAGGTATCTGCATGCTTGTGCTTCCTTTGACAATGGACCTAACAATCCCACTGGCACACACAAAACAATTGTCTGGAATGACAGAACAATCTTATGTGGAAAACACAAGTGGTGAACATTCTCACCCAGTGAACCTCACATACTCTCCTCTTCTTTTGAATATTAGATGTGACAGCTAGCCAGAATTTAAGAAAGTTCTTCAATTAAACTTTCTACCATCCCTTTGCAACATTTAATCATTTTGAACACATGGAAAAGTAACCATTTCAATTTCAGTAATGGTAGCTATATTTCTAACAGCCTACTCTAGACATATTTTCTATTAATCCCTCCTGATCAATTTCTAATTATTTTAAACCAGAATCACAAAGATCTAGATAATTATCTTTGGTGTTTATAATTGAATGCCAGCTCATGGAATGTTGTTACACACAGGTAGAGTGGGTCTTCTCACATCGATTAATCCAAACTAGAATCTCCCTCACAAATATGTACAGACATTTCTCTCATGGCAATGTTTCTAGTCTTTGAGATAAATGCCCCTTAAACAATATGGATGCGATTTTTGCATGTTCATAAGAAGGATGAAAGTATCCCCAACCTGCTCATGGTTTAATGGTTATAGGATTAGAATGTTCAACTTCTTATTGGTTCATTTAGGAGTATTTTTCATCTTAGGAAGTTCATCTATTTATATCTAGGTTGTTAAATGCATTAGTGTGCAGTTGTCCATAACATTCCACTGTTGTATTGCTAGGTGTGTGAGAATTTAGATTGATGAATCTTTGTCATTACAGGAAATAGTGATTTATGGCACATGTCTTTATTATTTTTTATTTATTAGTAGTCTATAAACTTTACACATTTTTGTTTGGCTGGTTGGTTTGTGGTGCTGTAGGCAGAATACAGAGAACTGTGAATACAGGGCAAGTACTGTACCATCAAACAATATCCCCAGACCTAACCTATTTTTTTTCAATACTGAAAATCACATTAAATTTCTTCAATAAAGAAAATAGAGTCCTATTTTCACTTAATAGATTTTAGACATTTCCCTCCCAATTTCAACATTATTATCTTAGGTTTTTGAAATAAATGTCTTCTTTCCTGTTTGCTATAGACTTTATTTGCTGTTCTTGAAAAGTCCTTTGAAATATGAGCATAAATTATAGTTATAAGACTTCTGTGCCTTCTATGTAAAGTAAGAATTTATATGTGGTGATGTCTTCCCACTCAGTATGGCTTTAGTTGGAAGCCATAAAATTCTGTAATATAGCTTTCTGCTTCAATTCCAGTCTATATATTTTATTTTTCCTTTGACTTCCTCTAAGTCATGTGAAATACTTACAAGTGTTTTATTTAATTTTCTTATGTGCAAAGATGTCCTTTCGTCTTTGGGCTGTTAAATATTTATTTTATGTTGATTAAAGAATATTTCCTGAGATATGTCAATGCTTTGTTCTTAATTCTAGGAGTGGAACCCAAAATCTTTTTACATTCCAACATGTTTTGTGTTTTGTGTATATCTGAGAATGCTATCTATCTTGATGTCTCATGAACATTTGTTTGCAGTACTGAAGATTTGATCTGAATACCACCATCTTATTAGATAAAATCTTCACCTCACTACTCATCATTGTTTCATTTCTTAATCAAATTTAACTTTTTATCACTTTTATTCATGTTATAATAGAGTCCTATCTTTCCTGATATTTTCTGTTATGTTGGCTTAATAATAATCAAAAGGTTGGAAAAATAGCTCAGACATACTTACTAATTCGTAAAAAAACTGGCTTTGAAACTCAGAACTCACATGGCATATCACTTTTGTCTGACTCTAGTCCCCAGAGGCATGATTCACTTTTCTGGTATATACAGGTACCAGACAGGCATTTGGTGTACACACATATGGGCAAAATACTGACAAATAATAGATAAATAAAAATACTTAAGTGTATTCAATTGTTTTGTGACAATTACTTAATGATACATTTTACATGATTAAAAATCTCATTGTAATTGTGAGTCACCATCTTTTCTCATTTAAGTTGTATCTTACTGATTTTTAAAATATTCATTATGAAAGTTTGTCTGCATATGTGTATATGCATGTGGCCATGTGTGTTTCCATGTGTAGTAATGTGAGTCCTTGTATGTGTGCTTCTATGTATTTGTATATGCATGTATCTACATGTGAGTATGCATGTGTATATGAGTACATGTGTAGTATGTGTGTATGTGTGTGTGCATTTATAGTATGTGTATGTGAGAGCCATGCATACTATGATCATTGGGCAGTTTTTGGAGTGTAGGTTCTTCTGCCATTTCTTAGAGTCTGAGGATCAAACTCAGGTCCCCAAGAATATAGGGCAAATATCTTTATCCACTGAGACATGCATGTCATAGCCCAATTTTAGTATTTTACTGATCATGGCATTTCTTATTTTCATTCCTACACATTTGAAATCTAATGCTAGAAGACATTTGTTTTTCAAACATGATGTCATACCATTTTCCTGTACCATGTTGGTCCTATATTTTGTGCTCTGTTTTGTGACAGTCTAATTTCCAGAGCCTATAGTATGATGCTTGAATTGGCTCATCCCACTGATAAGTGCCAGTGATCCCTTGTACTACTATCTGAGGGGCAGAAAGGCTTTACTAAGATAACCCAGCTTTTATCTCCTTTCAGGTCACTACTGAATAAGGTTGATCTATAACGAAATAAATAGTAAAAAGCCAATATTCACGTGGAAGCTGAACAACATTCTACTCAAGGACAGCTTGAACAAGGAAGAAATAAAAAAAGAAATAAAAGACTTTTTAGATTTTAATGAAATGGAAGCAACAACATACCCAAAGTTATGGGACACAATGAAAACAGTCCTAAGAGGAAAACTCATAGCTCTGAGTGCCACCGAAAAGAAACTAGAGAGAGCAGGCACTAGCAGCCTGACAGCACACCTGAAAGCTCTAGAACAAAAGGAACCAAAGAAACAACTTCACCCAAGAGGAGTAGAAGGCAGGAAAAAATCAAATTCAGGACTGAAATCAACCAAGTGGAAACAAAAAGAACTATTCAAAAAATCAACCAAACCAGGAGGTGATTCTTTGAGAAAATCAACAAGATAGATAAACCCTTAGCCAGACTAACTGGAGGGCAAAGGTTCATTATTCTAATTAACAAAATCAGAAATGAAAAGGGAGACATAACAGCAGAACCTGAGGAAATCCAAAATATCATCAGATCCTACTACAAAAGGATATACTCAATAAAACTGGAAAACCTGGATGAATTAGACAATTTTCTAGACAGATACCAGATACCAAAGTTAAATCAGGATCAGATTAAAGATCTAAACAGTTCCATTTCCCCTAAAGAAATAGAAGCAGTCATTAATAGTCTCCCAAACAAACAAACAAAAAAAAACAGGACCAGATGTGTTTAGTGCAGAATTCTACCAGACCTTCAAAGAAGACCTAATTCCAACTCTTCTCAAAGCATTCCACAAAATAGAAGCAAAAATTACTCTACCCAATTCATTCTATGATACCATAATTATTCTGATACCTAAACCACACAAAGATCCAAAAAAGGAAAGAACTTCAGACCAATTTCCCTTATGAATATTGATGCAATAATACTTAATAAACTTCTCACAAACTGAATCTAAGAACACATCTAAACGATTATCCAACATTATCAAGTAGGCTTCATCCCAGGGATGCAGGGATTGTTTAATATATGGAAATCAATTAACATAATCCACTATATAAATAAACTCAAAGACAAATACCACATGATCATCTCCTTAGATACTATGAAAGCATTTGACAAAATCCAACACCATTCATGATAAAAGTCTTGGAAAGATCAGGAATTCAAGACCTATACCTTAACATAATAAAAGCAATCTACAATAAACCAGTAGCCAACATCAAACTAAATGGAGAGAAACTTGAAGCAATACCACTAAAATCAGGGACTAGACAAGGTTTCCAAAATTCTCCCTACCTATTCAATATAGTACTTGAAGTCATAGCCAGAGCAATTAGACAACAAGAGATTAAGCAGATACAAATTGGAAAGAAAGAATTAAAAATATCACTATTTGATGATGATAAGATAATATATACAATTGACCCTAAAAATTTTACCAGAGAACTTCTAAAACTAATAAAGAGATTTATACAGTAGATGGATATGAAATTAACTCAAACAAATCAGTAGCCTTTCTCTACACAAAGGATAAACAGGTTGAAACACATTAGGGAAACAACACCCTTCACAATAGTCACAAATATTATAAAATACCTTGCCGTGACTCCAACTAAGGAAGTTAAAGTTCTGTATGATAAAAATTCAAGTCTCCGAAGAAAGAAATCAAAGAAGATCTCAGAATATGGAAATATTTCCCATGCTCATGGTCTGGCAGGATTAATATTGCAATATTGGGGAAAACAATCTACAGATTCAATGCAATCCCCATCAAAACACCAACTCAACTCTTCAACCAGTTAGAAAGGGCAATTTGCAAATTTATCTGGAATAACAAAAAACCTAGGACAGCAAAAACTATTCTCAACAATAAAAGAATCACTGGTGGAATCACCATGCCTGAACTCAAGCTGTATTACAGAGCAATTGTGATAAAAATTGCATGGTACTGGTACAGTGACAGAAAGATAGATCAATGGAATAGAACTGAACACCCACAAATGAACACACAAACCTATGTTCACTGGATGTTTGACAACAGATCTAAAACCATCCAGTGGGGAAAAAACAGCATTTTCAACAAATGGTGCTGCCTCAACTGGTGGTTATCATGTAGAAGAATGCAAATTGATCAATAATCATCTCCTTGTACAAAGCTCAAGTCTTAAATGGAACAAGCAACTCCATATAAACTCAGAGACACTGAAACATATAGAGGAGAAAGTGGGGAAAGGCCTAGAACATATGGGCACAGGAGAAAAATTCCTGAAGAGAAGAACAATGGCTTGTGAAGTAAGATCAAGAATCAACAAATGGGCCCTCATAGAATTACAAAGCTTCTGTAAGGCAAAAGAAACTGTCAATAAGACAAAAAGGCAACCAACAGGTTGGGAAAAGGATCTTTACCCATCCAAAACTCGGTAGGAGGCTAATATCCAATAGATACAACAAACTCAAGATCCTGGACTCCAGAAAATCAAATAATCCTATTAAAAATGGGGTACAGAGCTGAACAAAGAATTCTCAATTGAGGAATACTGAATGGCTGAGAACCACCTGAAAAAAATTTCAACATTCTTTATCATCAGGAAAATGAAAATCAAAACAACCATGAGATTCCACCTCACAAAACTCAGAATGGCTAAGATCAAAAATTCAGAAGACTGCAGATGCTGGTGAGGAAGTGGAGAAAGAAGAAAATTCTTCCATTGCTGGTGGGATTGCAAGCTACTACAACCACTCTGGAAATCAGTCTGGTGGTTCCTCAGAAAATTGGACATAGTACTTCAAGAAGATCTAGCAATACCTCTCCTGGGCATATACCCAGAGGATGTTCCAACTTGTAATAATCACAAATACTCCACTATGTTCATAGCAGCCTTATTTATAATAGCCAGAAGCTGGAAAGAACACAGATGTCCCTCAACAGAGGGATGGATACAGATAATGTGGTACATTTACACAATGGAGTACTACTCAGCAATTAAAAACAATGAATTTATGTTATTCTTAGGTAAATGGATGGGACTGGAGGATATCATCCTGACAGAGATAACCCAATCACAAAAGAACACACATGATACACGCTCACTGATAAGTGGATATTAGCCCAAAAACTTAGAATATCTAAGATACAATTTGCAAAACACATGAAACTCAAAAAACGGAAGACCAAAGTGTGAATACTTTGTTCCTTCTTAGAATGGGGAATAAAATATATAAGGAAGGAGTTACAGAGACAAAGTTTGGACCTAGATGGAAGGAAGGGCCATCCAGAGACTGCCGTTCCTGGGTATCCATCCCATATATAACCACCAAATCTTGACACTCTTGTGTATGTGAAGAAGATTTTGCTGACAGGACCCTGATATAGCTATCTCTTGTGAGGCTATGCCAGTGCCTGGCAAACACTGAAGTGGATGCTCACAGCCAGCTATTCGATGGAGCACAGGGCCCCCAATGAAGAAGATAAAGTACCCAAGGAGCTAAAGGGATCTGCAACCCTATAGGAGGAACTTCAATATGAACTAACCAGTATCCCCCAGAGGTTGTGTTTCTAGTTACATATGTAGCAGAGAATGGTCTAGTCGGCCATCAATGGGAGGAAAAGCCCTTGGTGTTGTGAAGATTATTTGCCCCAGTACAGAGGAATGCCAGAGCCAGGAAGCAGGAGTGTATGGCTTGGTGAGCAGGGTTGGGGGAGGGTATAGGGGACTCTTGGGGAGGAAACTAGGAAAGGGGATAGCATTTGAATAGTATATGAAGAAATATCTAATAAATAAAAAATTAACATAAAACACCCAAAAACCTATTATTTAGTCCCTATTTAATAAAATAATACTATCTTCTTAAGTCAACTTCCTTTTTAGAGACAAGTTGTTACTGCCTATCCCAAATACATTACCAACATGGTATATTCTTCCTCAGCTACCTAAAGCAGATAGACTCTCAACTCTTCAATCTGATTTCCTTATTACAACACGGGAATCTCCCCAGTTAAAGAGTTACTTCCAGAACTATTTTTTTTTTCTTTTTCCTATTTCTATAGCAACACTGATATGCCCCCAAACTGTAATAGGCTTAACATATATACTCTTCTCCATCCATCCCTCCATTTCTATTTCTATTTCTCTGTTTCTGTTTCTCTCTCTCTCTCTCTCTCTCTCTCTCTCTCTCTCTCTCTCTCTCTCTCCATCTATATTCCTTTCTGTAGTAATTTCCCCTGTTAGAGTTCTGCTCCCCTGTTACAGTTATTCAACAGATTTTTCTCTACCCCCCAAATAAAAGAAAAAGAAAAAGAAAGAGAAAAAGAAAAGGAAGGAAGGAAGGAAGGAAGGAAGGAAGGAAGGAAGGAAGGAAGGAAGGAGGGAAAGAAGAAAGACAGCATGAAGAGACTAGAAAGATGGCTCAGTGTTTAAGAAGTCTGATTGCTCTCCCAGAGGACCTGAGTTCAATTCCCAGCAACAACATGGTAGCTCACAACCATCTGTAGTGGAATCTGATGCCCTTTTATCGTATCTGAAGGCAGACACAGTATACTCCTATAGATAGATAGATAGATAGATAGATAGATAGATAGATAGATAGATAGATAGATAGATAGATGATAAATAAATAAATATTTACAACAATAACAACAACAGTGTTGCTGCTGCTGTAGTCTAAACCTGTTGGGGCTGCTGCTGCTGCTTTTTTTCAGACACATTATCTGACTGGAGGCTTTTGAGACAAGCAGACACTAACATCCACAGATGACATCCATGGGTCCTTCCAGCAAAACATGAACTCTCCTGCCAGACACTAATGGCTTCTAAACTTGGGGAAACTTGCATGATAGTAAGGAAATATGTTATTTCTATGAAGATAATCAAATGGTGTTTAAGACCAATGTTAATACTCTCAAAAACACTACAAACTTGCTCTATATTTCTGAGCAGTTAAGTTGGTTCAATAATCCCCTGTCTTCCTCACCTCCATACCTCATTACCTCTCTGGCTTATGCTGTGTTTTATTTTAATCCATATACCATATCCTATCCAAAATATTAACTACAAATACGGTGGGAATCAGTCACTCCAATGACACCTCTCTTGTATAAAAAAGCAAAGGTGGAGTTGTGTGGCAAGTGGATCATGGCATGAGATAGAAGAGCTGCTATGGCAGAAGCAGGTTAAAAAAAATCCCCAAATTCTCATAATAGAGAATAGCTTGTGTTGGAATCAGCTTCTATACTGGGTCTACCTGTCCTGGAACCATGACAACCCATTGAGAGGACAATAACAACTGACCACATAGCATAAAAACCTAGAGTTCTCCATGCTAATAGGAATCTAGATAACCTGAGTGTTTAACCAATGAGCTCCCCTTCCTGTGCATGCCTTCCTACAAAAGGTACTTAAACCATGTTTCAACCTGAGTAAGATGTAGGCATTCATATGCACAATGAATAGCAAAGTTTGGACAAGCAAGGACCTCTCCTTCCTCAACAATCCCCACAGGGGGAGGCCTTCTCCATAAAAAGATATTCCTAAATCTTCCAAACAAGAACTTTCTTTTGGCTCCTCTGTGCTTTCAGGACTAACTTTGAACCAAGCCTGATTCCACCCTGTCCCAGGCTCAGCCATCCTCTTCCTGACTGGCATGTATTAGAAGGTCCAATCTACAGACTACGATTCTCAACCCCTCATAGTCTCCAGCTCATCTGGGTTCACAGGATATTGAGAACAACACCATGTGTCCTAGCTCCCAATATTTCTCAACCAGGAAAACATAGGCCAGGACTCCAGATTGGTGCTCTTGCATCCCAGGATAGAGGCAGACTCGCACCCACCCATCCTCTCAGGTTCTTTCTGTTTCCCCTTTCTCAAAGTATAACGTCTTCTATATATACACATGCATACACAAAATCTATGGAGTTCATTTAATGTTTCTACAGTATACATGTGTTTAAGTATGACCACTTAGGACTGGACACTTTTGAGAGGCTTGTTCCTGGGTAAAAGCAACTTCCTTAGCTACTACAGACTACATGTGACTATATATCTAGAAATGAGATCTTCTGAAATGTTTTTCCACTCCACATTAACATATCAACTTGTATAATAATTTTCAGTTCTTGTTTAGATTATCATAGCATTGAGATTTCATAAGTATAGCTCCCTCTTCATGTCTAGAAGACACTATTGTCTAAGAATAAGTAAACCTGACACAAACTATAATCTGTCATCTGTGGGGAGGATGATCATATTATGCCTTTATGGGATTTGGATTTAATAATTGACATATTAAGACCCAGATTATTATGCATGGTTTTATAATGGTCCTGAGATCTATAAGAAAGCAAGCTGAGCAAGCCATGAGGAGCCAACCAGTAAATATCACTCCTCCAAGGACTCTGAGTCAGATTCTGTTTTCAGATCCTTGCTTCCTGCCTTGGCTTCCTTCAGCTGACTACAGTTCAATATATGTAAGCCAAATAAATCTCTGCATTGCTTTTGGTCATGTTGTATCATCACTGCAATAGTAACCATAACTAAATCAGAAATTGATATCAGAAGTGGGATATTGTGACAAACCTGGCCATGTGATTTCAGGTGAACTGCAAAAGGACTTTGGAATTGTAGGATTTAAAAAGCCACTCAATTTTGAAAGCTAGGTGAGTTGTTGAAATAACTTGGAAGATTAGTGGATAATGCTGAGACCACTATAGGGGAATGGGTCTAGCTTGTAAAGTTTCAGAAGGAAAAAAGACTCTATAAGGGATCATTTGCTATTTTGTACTCAGAATCTGTGGTTCTGGTCAGTTGGGAGAGAAGAATCAGCTGTGACTGAAAGGAGACAAGTACAAGTCTGTGGCACTCAAAGTTTTCTAGAGCAATCTGCTATCCTGGTGCACTTTCATTCACCCCCAACCTCCCTGTCCACCTTCATCAGACCTGGGAATCATGAACCAAACAAGTTAGGTTCTCTTTCCCCCGCCCCCCATCTTTCATGCTTGCTGAGAATTCTGGGGCAACCCAAGCTGCCTTGAGCAGTATGCTATTCCCCAGTGAACCTCAATTTTCCTGTCACCTCTCTATCCATGATCATCATTGCTGTGGATCCTGAGCCATACGGGTTAGCTTCCCTTCCCTCACCCATATCCTCTGATCACTAAGTTCTCTAGGGAACCCCAAGCTGCCTGGGCAGCCTGCTATCCCCTCTGGACCTTTTGTGGAGCTTGAACTATAACAGTTAACTTCCCTTTCCCCACATATATTCCCTCCTTACTCCGGGGCACATAAAGCTGCCTTGGGCAGTCTGCTATCAGTGAACCAGTGAACATAATTCTCCTGCCATCTCTATGCCCACCTTCATCAGTCCCATGAATTCTGTACCATACACAACAGAGGCTTCTGAATAATAAAGACCTGGTGATAGGAAACCATATAGCCTAAGGACACTCATCAGAGGCCTGCCATGCCACACCAGGACCATTGATAGTAACATTTAATGCCTAATACAACAGAAACATACAGGGACAAAAGCCATACAGATGACGGAAGGCCCTCAAAAGAACATAATCAACAAAACCTCTGGCAGTAAGAAACCTTGAGAGCCCAGCTACCCAACAAGAACAAGCCCTGGATATCCTAACACAATCAAAGCATAAGAAAGTAACCTTAAATCCTCTCTTATAAAGATAATAGAGGCCTTTATAGAAAAAGTGAATGAATCCTTTAAAGAAATACAGGAAAATACAATCAAGCAGAGGCCTTTAAAGAGGGAAAAAACATCTCTTAAGATATCAATAAAACTTTTCAAGACCTGAAAGTAAAAACAGAAGCAATAAAGAAAACACACACTGAGGGAATCCTGGAGATGGAAAACCTAGAGAAGAGAGCAGGAATAGCAAATGCAAACATCACCAACAGAATACAAAAAATAAAAGAGAAAACTGCCCAGTGCAGAAGATACAATAGATGAAATAGATACACCAGTAAAGGAAATGTTAACTTTAAAAAATTCCTGAAATAAAACATCCAGGAAATATGGTACATCAAACAAGGCCTAACCTAAGAAGAATAGGAACATAAGAACATAAAGATTCCCAGCACCAGAAAATACTTTCAGCAAAATCATAGAAGAAAATTTACCCAGCATAAAGGAAGACAACATCAAATAGACTTATAGAACATTAAATAGACTTGACCAGAAAAAAAAGTCTCTGGACAAATAATAATCAAAACACAAAATCTACAGAAGAAAGAAATAATATTTTTAAATTGGCAGAAAAAAAAAAGAAAAACATATCAGATTTACATGTGACCTTTCAATAGAGACTATAAAAGCTATAAATGTTTGAACAGATATCTTGAAACCTCTACAAAATCAGATACAAACCTAGGCTGCTATACCCAACAAAACTCTTAATTGCCATAGATGATAAAACCAAATTCAAACAATATCTATCCATAAATCTGGCCTGAGAAACAATACTAGGAGGAGAATTCCAAGTAAAGAAGGATAACTATATCCATGAAAACACAAGCAATGAGTAATTCTGTAATAGTGAAAACAAAGGAAAAATAAAAGATAGAGCACATACACTCACACACACACACACACACACACACACAAACACTACCATCATCAAAATAATAGAAAATAACAATCAGTAGTTATTAATATCTCTATTCATCAATGGGACTCAATTTCCCAATAAAAACAGACAGACTAAAAAAATGGATGCAAAAACAGGTCCATCATTCTAGTACATACAAGAAACATACCTCAACCATAATGATAGAGATTACTTCAGAGTAAAGGACTGAAATAAAAATTTACAAGCAAATGGACCCAAGACACAAACTGAAGTACCCAACTTGATAGGTAATAAAATAGACTTTCACCAAAAATTAATCAAAAGATATAGGGAAGGACACTTAATCCTCATCAAAGGAGAAATCTACTAAGATGGGGTACAGATATCTCAATTCTGAACATCTTTGCCTCAAAGGGTATCTGCATTTGAAAAAATAGTAGAGGGATTCCAGATTCCATTGAAGTGGAAGTTTCTGGGTATGCCAGGTGATACAGATTCACATGTTATTATGTTCATGCAGGCTCCCATGTTGTTTTGCTAATGCAAGACCCCATGGAGGGTACATGATGTTTGGAGAGAGTACAAACCGAACTTAACTGACAGTAATGGAACACTTGTACAGCTAGCTTTCCCACATTTAGTTGATCTCACATTTTGGTTAATCATTTCATTAAGAGAGGCATGGCAGTTAACTTCTTCTGGTTTCCCAATTGATCCTGATTACTTTCACTGATTAGTGATATTTTGGTAGAGGCCTTGTAATTTCTGCTAGATTATGATACCACTGCTGTTTGGCATTCTGACACTACTGAAATAAAATTCTGTTATCCTAACAATGGAGATTTTAATTGCCCCATGAACTACTTCTAAACAGGTTCACATCCCCTTGTCCTATTGAGCATCTTTTATCCCCTACCTTTGGAAGTTGGGTTAGAAGGGGAGTCAAAGAGCTTGAAAACCCTCATAAATAGTAGATTTTTAAAAATCTAAGCCAACACACTATTGTCACCAATTTACATGTCATCCAGAAAAAAAGTAAACAGAGAAACAATGAAACTAATACACAATATAAATCTAATGAAACTAATAGATATCTATAGAATATTTCACCAAACCACAAAATATACCTGCGCAGTACCTCATGTTTCCTTACCCAAAATTGATGATATAGCCAGCCACAAAGCAAGCCTCAACAGATAAAAGAAAATCAAATAATGCTTTGTATCTTATCAGACTACCATGAATTAAAGCAGGGCCATGACAAAAAACAGAAACACTGGAAAGCCTACATACTCATAGAAATTTAACGGCTTTCTACTCAATTATCTCTCAGGCATGGAAGAAATGAAGAAAGAAGTTAAAGACTTTCTAAAATTCATTGAAAATGAAGGCACAACACAGCCCAAATTATAATACAAAATGTAAGCAGACCTAGGAGAAAAGGTCACAGGACTAAGTGCCTCCATAAAGAAATTAGAAAGTTCTCATATCTGTTTTTAAAAGTATACCTGAAGGCTCTATGAAAAAAAGAAACAAGCACACCAAAGAAGAGCAGTAGGCAGGAAATAATAAAAATCATTACTAAAATCAATTAATTAGAAATAAAGGAAATAATACAAAGAGTCAATGAAACCAAAAACTAGTTCGTTGAGAAAATGAACAAGTTAGACCAACCCTTAGCCAAGCTAAACAAGAGAGAGAGAGAGAGAGAGAGAGAGAGAGAGAGAGAGAGAGAGAGAGAGAGTTTCAAATTGAACAAAATCAGAAATGAAAAGGGAAACATAACAACAGATACTGAGAAAATTAAAAAACTCATTAGGTCTTACTTTAAAAGCATGTACTCCATGAAATTGTAAAATCTTAATGTAATGTGCAATTTCATAGACAGATAGCACTTAGCAAAGTTAAATCAAGATTATGTAAACAATTTAAAAAGTGCTATAATNCCTAAGTAAATAGAAGCTGTCATCAAAAGTTTACCAACCAAAAAATGCCCACAGCCAGATGGTTTTAGTGCAGAATTCTGCCAGAGTTTCAAAGAAGAGAGCTACAGAATAGAATATTTCTCAGAATAGTAACAGAAGTAATATGCAAAACTCATTCAATGAAGCTGCAGTCATCCTGATACCTAAAATAAACAAAGATTAAACAAAGAGAGATAACTTTCAACTGATTTCTCTTATGAACATTGATGCAAAATACTCAATAAAATACTCATAAACAGAATCCATGAATACATCAAAAACATTTCCACCATGATCAAGTAGATTTCATCCCAAGGATGCAGGGATTGTTCAATATAGAAAAAAATCCATCAATGTAATCTACTATATAAACAACTCAAAGAAAAAATGTCACATGATTATCTCATTGGCCACTGAAAAAGTGTGTGACAAAATCCACCACCTCTTCATGATCAAAGTCTTAGAGAGAACATGGATACAAGGAAACTAACTAAACATAATCAAAGCAATAAACAGCAAGCCAATAGACAACATCAAGCTCAATGGAGAGAAACTTAAAGTGATTCTTCTAAAACTGGGGTCAAGACAAGGATGCCTGCCTCTCTCCCTATTTATGAAATATAATACTTAAGAATCTAGCCAGAGCCATTATTATTCATTCCTTGTCTTATTAATCTTGTCTCTATATTCCTTCAGCCACAAGTACAAAAGAATTCTAACCAAACTGTTAATCAGCTCCTGTTACAGGATAACCTGCCACTGCCCACAGACAATTACTAAACAGATTCCAATGGTGAAGTCCAGAAATACCCTGAAAAGTGACTATGCCCCTAAACAGCAGGTAGTAGCTTAAGAGACACAACACCATTATTCCCTCTTCACCATTGGCTTCCCCTCTCTTTTTCTCCCCTTCTTTTATAATAACAAGAAGGGAGGAATGTTAGTACCAGGACACTCCAAGCCCTGGCCTAACTATGTGACCCTTGACCTGTGTTGCCAGGACAATGACCCTCAATCCCACAACTCACTTGGCTCAATTCCCACCCTCACTGGCATGACATCATTTTCTGTATAAATTAGGGGATGACCCCCTCCTCCTCCTCCCTCTCTCTCTCTCTCTCTCTCTCTCTCTCTCTCTCTCTCTCTCTCTCTCTTTCTTTCTTTCTTCTCTCCCCCCTCTTTCTCTCTTTTCCCCTCTTCTCTGCCCTTCTACCTGCTTCACTGCCCCTCTATCCCTACACAATAAACCTCTCCCATGTGGAACCACCTTGAAAAAAAAAAAAGAATCCAGCCAGAGCAATAAGAAAACCAAAAAGAGATCAAGTGGATACAAAGTGGAAAGGAAGAAATCAGAGTATCACTATTTGCAGATGATATGATAGTATACATAAGTGACTCAAAAAATTCAATCAGAGAGCTTCTGCAGCTGATAAACATATTTATCAAAGTGTCTGGATACAAAATTAACTCAAAAAATCACTAGCGCTCCATTAAATAAATGTCAAATGGGCCAAGAAAGAAATTAGGGAAACAACACCCTTTATAGTAGCCACAAGTAATATAAATTATTGGTATAATTCTATTCAAACAAGGGAAAGGTCTGTAGGACAAGAATTTCAAGTCCCTGAAGTAAGAAATTAAAGAAGATATCAGAAAATGGCAATAACTCTCATACTCGTGGACTGATAGGATTAACATAGTGAAAATGGCCATCTTTCCAAAAGCAGTCTGCATATTTGTTGCAACCCCATTAAAATTCTAACATTTTTTTTATAGATCTTGAAAGAGGATTTTTAAACTTCATATTTAAAAAAAAAGCCACTATAATGAAAACAATCCTGAATAATAAAGAACTTCAGAAGGAGTCAACATCACAGATGTCAAGCTCTACTGTAGAGCAATAGTCATTAAGTCACATGGTATTGGTACAGATACAGACACATTAATCAACAGAATTGAACCAAAGACCTGGAAATACACACCTAAAGACACAGGATATTTTTATGATGAAGCCAAAACCATATAATGGAAAAAAGAAAGCAATTTCAACAAATGGTGCTAGTCTAGCTGGATGTCTACACGTAGAAAAATGCAAATAGATCCATATTCATCACCTGCACAAAATTCACATCCATGTACATCAAGGACCTCAACATAAAACCAAATAAACTAACTCTCATAAAATAGAAAGTGGGAAATAGCCTTGAACACATTGGTACAAGAAAAAAATATCCTGAAGAAAATACCACTGGCTCAGGCTATAAGAACAAAAATTGACAAATGGGACCTAATGAAACTGAAAAGCTTCTATAAGCCAAAGAACAAGAAGTTAGGCATCAACAACCAAGTAACTCAACTGATAGCAAAGACTGTGAGGGTGTGGAGCAGGTTGAGCATTTGTCCATGGTTGATGGGAGTACAAACTTGTACAACCACTTTGGAAATCAATTTGGAAGTTTCTTAGGAAACTGGTAATAATGCTACCTTAAGATATATTACTCCGTCTTCTGCTACATACACAGCTAGAGACATGAGCTCTGGGGGTACTGGTTAGTACATCTATTCAGCCATCATTGGGAAGAGAGGCCCCTAGGTCTTGCAAACTTTATATGTCCCAGTACAGGGGAAGACCAGGGCCAAGAAATG
Organism: Mus pahari; assembly: GCF_900095145.1. Lineage (NCBI taxonomy): Eukaryota > Metazoa > Chordata > Mammalia > Rodentia > Muridae > Mus > Mus pahari. The sequence continues at coordinate 1,462,206 of NC_034599.1, read as the reverse complement.
GGAGTGGGTGGGTAGGGGACCAGGGCAGGGGTAGGGTATAGGGAACTTTCGGGATAGCATTTGAAATGTAAATAAAGAAAATATCTAATAAAAAAGATATATTACTCCTGGATATATACTCAAAAGATGTTTCACCATCCCACACAGATACATGTTCAACTATGTTTATAACATCTTTAATCATAATAGTCAGAAACTGCAAACAACTTGATATCCCTCAACTGAAAACTGGATAAAGAAAGTGTGGTACATCTACACAATGGAATACTATTCAGTTCTTAATAAAACAAGACATCACTAATTTTTCAGGCAAATGAATAGAACTAGAGAATATCATCCTGAGTAAGGTAACCCAAATGTATGTACCCAATCTACAAGTTTATATCAACCTTAAAATACAGGATGCATATACTACACTCCACAAACCCCAAAAAAGCTAAATAAGAGGAAAGGCACTAGCAAAGATGCTTTTATCTCACTTTGGAGGGGAAATAAAATAGTCATAAGAGGCAAGGTGTATTGGGGGTTTTCAGGAACAGGTATGGGGAGGGACAGGAGAGATGACCACATATACATGAAAATGAATGGACATTTGCACATGACAGGGATGAGGAGGTGGAGGGAATCTTCAGGAAGAAATAGAGACCTGGCAAAAAAGGAGGCACCCAAGAATCAATGGGTGTGACCTTAGCTGTGACTCACAGCATTAGGAATCTGGAACCTCAAGAAGACACCTCCTATAGCCAGACAGGTACCCCAGTGGATCAATAGGACAAACCCACCCACAGAACTTTTGACCCAAAGTTTATCCTGTCTACAATAAATGCAGGTACAGGGAACGGAACAGCGACTGAGAGAATGGCCAAACAAAACTGACCCAACTTGAGACCCATCCCATGGGCAAGCACCAATAATCCTGACACTATTAATGATACTCTGTTATACTTAAAGATAGGAGAATAACATGGCTGTCCTCTGAGAGGCTCCAGCCAGCAATTGACTCAAAATGATCCAGATACCCACAGCCAAACAGTGGATGGAGCTTGGGGGACTCTTATGGAAGAGTAGTGACAAGTATGATTGGCAGAAAGAGGATATGAGCTCTACAGGAAGACCGATACAGTAAATTAACTTGAACTTTTGGGGCTCTTAGACACTGGACCACTATCCAAAGAGCATACATGCACATGACCTATGCCTCCCCACACATATGTAGCAGATGTTCAGCTTGGTTTTCATGTGAGTCCTGAAAATGTGGAGTAGGTGCTATCCCAAAAGCTGTTGCTTGTCCATTGGGTATGTTCTTCTAGCTGGACTGGACTGTCTGGCCTCAGTGGGAAAGGATGTGCCTAGCCTCACAGAGACTTGATGTGCCAGGGTGAAGAAATACCTAGGGGACCCATGCCTGCTCAGAGGAGAAGAAGAGAGGTATGGGGGAAAAGATTGTGGGAGGGGATGACTGGGAAGGGGGGCAGTGAGCAGGAGTGTGAATAAACTTTTTAAAAATGAAAAATAATAAAATAAAAAATACAAACAGCAGGCTAATACTGGCCTGGATTACCCCAGCTTCTGTGGGAAGATGGGAGGCTAACTTTGGTAATACCTTGCTCCATCACAGTCCTCAGAGATTTTTCAAAATGTTGTCATCTATTAATTGTGCAGGTCATTTCAGTATACTTGTTCAAACTCATTTGATTTGGAATAAATGTATCCTAAAAGTAGATAAAAACAATACAAAACAACAACAACAACAACAGCAAAAAATTTAGATCTAAATTTGAATTACTTTTAAAAAAAACTTGGTTTATTTTTCATGTTTAAGAATGTATGTAATAAATGACATTGTGCAATGTGTAATACAGCAAGGGCAACCACACTTGTCATGAATATTCTAAAGGATATTCTAGCATTCACTGAGATGAGAGAAATTTGTGTTAAAATCAGATTTTTTTGTGGTTTTATACATACAATTTCATTTCCAAAATTTTCTAGGTTCCAAATGACCTTTTCGCTTTACCGACTTCTGTAGGTATTCTAAATAAACAACTGTACCTAAAAATTCACTTTAAACAAATAAGTATGTATTAAAAAAGAGACAAGTACCATTGCAGTAAAACTTTTGCTTTACTATGAAAATTACTGCTGGTTAGCAAACATTAAGAAATCAACAGAGATTCTTTAAAAATCAGCAAAAATGCCAGGCAGTGGTGACTCACCCCTTTAATCCCAGCACTTGGGAGGCAGAGGCAGGAAGATTTCTGAGTTCGAGGCCAGCCTGATCTACAGAGTGAGTGCCAGGACAACCAGAGCTACACAGAGAAACCCTGTCTTGAAAAACAAAAAACAAAAACAAAACAAAACAAAAAAAAACCCAAAACATAAACAACTCAACAGTAATGAGGTGAAATCTGGAAAGTGTTTCATCATAATCAGCACACAAAAAGTATGTTCTAGGTGTGTCCACAGTTGTACTTTGTGCTGTCATTAGTGTAAGAGTTGCCCAGGTAGTAATGGTCTTAGAGGCATCAAAGAGTCCTGCACAGCAGCTGAGACTTGATAATATGAGAAAGGAAAGGAATCCACCCCAAACTGCCCAGGAGAACCTACCCCTCCCCTAAAGTATAGCCCCTTTGAAATAGATCATACTATTTTTTATATGCCAGTACAATAGAAAAACTGCTAAAACTAACAGCAGCAATGGAAAAGAACCAACCAGATCCTCTGAGACAATCTGTGTGGTTTGCAATGTCAAACCAAAGAACTGATCCAAATCTGCTAAGATACAATAGTGTTTCCAGACACTGGACACTGAACTATTTATACTGTTAATGTTTATTTTGATTAGATTGTGAATCTGCCCTGGTTTCTTCCTCTTGGAATAAGAAAGTATTTAACTCATCTTGAGTTTACAGTAGCCCATAGTTAGGAAACTTGGAACTATAAAGAGACTTTGTAATTTTATAAAGATTTTGAATATTACAAAGATATTTTGAGATTTAATGAGTTTAAAAATTTAAAGACTATGGAACTTTTAATGTTCGGAATGTTTTATATTTCTGATGTTTATATTAATGATTTGGGGGTAAACAAGAAAGGAAAGGTTATGGTCTTGCAGTAATATATTTGTATGTCGAGTTGACATGGGATCAATTCTTCTGGTGAGTTTTCTGCCACTTTGATATAAGCTATTTGTGATAAGAAAGCAGGAATTGAGAGAGTATCTCCACTGGGCTGCATACAAGCCTGAAAAGGATTTTTCTAATTAGTAATGGATGTACAAGTTCCCAGTTCATTGTGGTTGGTACCACATTGGGCCATTGGTCCTGGGTTCTATAAGAAACAGATTTAGCAAGCTATGAACTGAAAGCTAGTAAGACCACTTTTTCATGGCCTCTGTATCAACTCCTGCCTCCAGCTTTCTCCCCAGCTTTAGTTCTTTGATTGGCTTCCTTCAAGTAGACTGATTCAGGATATGTAATCCAAACAAACCCTTTTTTTCCCACATTGCTTTTGATCATGGTGTCATTACAGTGATAATAACTCTAAGTAAGACAACTGGCTAGATAAAAGCTTCCTGGACTTCTTGCTCTTGTAATCACTCTAACTCCTGGTTTGCAATATTATTGCTTGTGTTGTAGTTATATCAATTTGGGCTTAGCACAGTTGTTATTGTTTTCTGACCAGTATTAGATATCTCCAGTGGCCTGTCTGTTATAAAAATAACCCTCTTTGATGAGGGGTGAGAGCTATCTATACTCCTTTGTGAGTACAAGAATAGAGTTTAGAATTTCAGTTTGAAGCTATATTAAATTAAGAAAATGGCACTATTAGGTTGTCCTTTAGGGTCTATGACCTTTTTAGCCATGAGTAATTGCTAGGTTTACAGGACCAGTCATGTATTACCTCCTTTATCATGGGCAATAAGCTCAAAGTACCTCTATTGCACCATTGGATTTATCTAGTAAGTCAGTCATTAATGTGATTTGAAAGCCTTACTGCTGCCTAAGATTATATTATGCAAATCTTATAACATATTTTAAATTTGAATAATGCTATAACAAGGAGTGAATTATAAATCTAAGTAGAGAAAATTAAAATATCCCTTCAATTCTGTTTTGACATGACTGCAAACTCTGAGATTTAGAGATACTTTCAGATATCACTTGTCTTAAAAAAGATCTTTGGTATTTGTCCTGATAACTAACAACACATCAATGTATGTATTTTTTTTTCTGATCTTTCCCACATAATCCTAAGGTCCTTTATAGCTCTAGTGCAGCAAACAGGCACCATAGACTTCCTCTATTTTCTTATGACCCAAAAAGCCTATAAGAAATGAAGTTATACTTCAAACTCATATTTGCCTAATATGATAGTTTGATTCCTGTGTTGTGACTTTAAGGCTAGGTGTCATGGTTAATTTTAATAGTCAACATAGTTTGACTAAAATGAAAAAAAGTTTTGATAATTTACTGCTTTAAAACTTAAAAACTAGGGTTAGAATAGACATTTTGAAAGGATCACCAAAAATGTTATTGAAAAACATCTCTGAATGTGTCACTTGGGTTATTTTGAGAAAGAGCAGATCCATGTTGAATGTGTGTGGTATCATCCATTAGGATAGAAATATGGGTGTAATGAAAGGGTAAAATGAGAAAGCCAATTAGGCCTTCCTTTGTTGCTCCTTGGCGTTCTGCCACACATGGTTATTTTGGATGTTGACATAAGTCTTTAATTTGCATCTTGAAGAAGGAAGATACATGTTTTTAATCCAAAATTTAGGTTGCAAGACATACCCGTAATATGGGTCATTTTTATTCAAACTACCTACCTTCCACTCCCCCACCCCCATGGGTTTATAGTGGTATCATAATGCATAGCTGCATTCAGTCCAACTTCAAAAGCCATCTATAATATATTAGTCTCAACAATGTTTGAAACCCTAAAGTTCAAAGTATCTTCTGAGATCATCCAGTCTCACAGGTGTAATCATCTTTAAAATATAAGTCAAGAATGTATCACACACTTCCAGCATACAGTTGTACGGGATATACAGTATCTTTCCAAATGGAGGCTAGGGAGCATAATGAGGATATTCTGGACCAAAGTAAACAAAAACAACCTGGACAAACCCTAAACTCTACATCTTCATGTCTGAAGTCAAAATGTTCTTAATCTCTAACTCCTTTACAGCTTTGTTGACTGCCACATAGTTCATTGTCCTGGGATGGTTTACTCCCTCTTAACAGCTCTTTTTTCCCAAGTATTCCTTGACTCTGGCATATCCACCATCTTGGGGTCTTCAAGGCAACCTAAACTTCATCTTTGCAGGTTAATGCAATGACCCCTCCTGGCCTCCATGCAGAGACACCCCTGATATATGCCTGGCCTCAGTGAATATCCTTAGTCATGGAGGGAGATTCCATGACACTTTTGTTTATCATTTACTCTGCAGCCAGAAGCAAGTGGCCAAAACTACCATGTTCTGCTTGCTGGGGCTGGTACATTTTCAATGGTTTCCTTTACAGCCTAAACTTGGATATCCTTGGACTCACTTTGTATGTAGACCAGGAAGAATTTTAACTCAGTAATTTCTAGCCTCTGCCTTTCTAGTAGTAGGATTAAAAGTGTTTACCACCATTCCTGATCCTAAGCTTTTCTTTAATTCCTTTTTACATTTCTTTAATTCCTTTTCATAAGTAGGAATCATATAGATTTGTTCCTTTTCCTTATAGATCTGTGATAGATGGTCACTAATAGCCACATAGCTCAGTCAATCCTAAGTTGTTTGGAAAGGTCTTTTATATGTTAGTCCATACCTCTTCTATTTAGCCTCAGGCAGACATTTTTAAGACAAAATAAGAATGAAAAAGAATGCATATATATATATATATATATATATATATATATATATATAT
>NC_034599.1:1446329-1456248 GCF_900095145.1 Mus pahari | reverse complement strand
AACACACACACACACACAAACACACACACACACAGTATTTCTAGTTACTTTTTTATTCCAAAATCTGGCATATCAGAGAAGGACCCTACCAGTTCCTGTACAAAATTCTGTCTTAGAGTTTTATTACTGTGAAGAAACTCAATAATCACAGCAACTCTAACAAAGCAAAACATTTCATTGAGGCTAGCTAAAAGCTCAAAGGTTTAGTTCAATATTATATCTAAGAATCACTGAAAGACAATCTAAGACTCAAATAATATGCAAAGCCAAATAGAATTCTTTTTTCAGAAATTATCAGCTTGCAGGGATCAACCATTCAACAAAATGTCAATTCCAGACAATGGCAAGTAAACCTTTTTCCATAGCAGTAGTTTTGGCTCCACTGCTTTTTGGCTCCTGGCAGGTCATCCATCAGCTATCTGGATTTGCAAATGGAAACACACACACACACACACACACCAGTTAATTTTTAAATGCCTTGGCTAGCTCAAAGCCTGAGCAGTTCAAATCCTTCCTGTCACTAGCACACATTTCCCTCCTGTAAGCCTGGCTTAATTCCCTCTAATTCTATATTTCATCTTCGTTGTCCTGGCTTCTTCTAGGCAGCTCCCTAGTCGCTGATGTAGAAGATACTTCTAGGCAGTCATTTGAGGGCTACATTCCTTCTCACGTACATTTTGTATGAATTTCTTTCTGCAGCTCTCAATCTGATCCATTTCCCTCTGAATCCTAGCCCATGCAAATTCAAAGGTTCTGCTTCAATCTACCTGCACAGCTATTGGCCATTTGCTCTTTATTGAATGATCAGAAACAAACTGGGGACAAGGACTTTCATCGTTTGAACAAGCAGATTACAGATTTGGGGTCCAGATTAATTCAAAGCATTACAACCAATCCCCAACATTTTTATAGGAAGCTAGAGGAATTTTTAGCAAAGGTTAGATAATCTAAAATTTCATTGGTGGGTGCTGGGTAAGTTACATCATTTGGTTTCTGATTGACAGCTTTGCTGTATTTGGTGAGACCTTGAGTAAATTCCAGAATCCAACTCAGGTCTGGCTTCATTGTTTCCTCCAGCCAGATATCTCAAGAACTGACTCAGTTCTGAGATTATCCCCTCATTGCCAGAACCAATAATAATTAATACCTCATTGTCAGTAGCTCTCTCTGGTAAGTCCAATATGCTTTCCTTGGAAATCAAAACTTATTTTTAATATTTTTATTTTGGAGGGCTCTCAATTGTTATTGCAGGAAACATGGTACCCTGCAGATAGACATGGTCCTGGAGATGTAGCTGAGGGTTCTACATCTGCATTATCAGGCAGACAGAAGTGACAGTGACTCATGGCATTTGGATTGTGGTTCTGAATCCTGAAATCCCTACCCCTAGAGATTTACTTTCCCCAACAGGACAACACCTACTTCAAGAGGCCATACCTCCAAATAATGGCACTGTTTATAGGTGTATGGGGTACATTTTGATTAAAACCACCACAGATGGAAATCTTTGAAACTTGAGCAAATTAAATCTTTCTTTCACTGTGTTGAACTCTGAAATATTTGGTCATGGTGATAAAAAAAATCTGGCACATATGCACAGGGTGTTGCATTTCATTTCTTCAATAGTATCCTTAGCAACATTGAAAAAAGCTATATTACACTCTGAATCACAAAAATAAAAGAAACAATGATGGGCAAATATGTCAGAGTTTGCAGGCTCTTTCATTTCTGATACTTTACCTACCACAAAAATCAGATAATAGGATTCCTTAGGCAGTTTTTTAAAAAGTCAGTGTGTCCTCTTTAATCCTTCTGCAAATTGAGGTCCCAGAGCTGGGTGGTACCCAAGGGGGATTCTCTTTCTCTGAGTTGAAGGGGAGGTGGTAATGTGGAGAGAGTTTTGTGAGGGTGGTACTGGGGAAGAGAAGTGAAGGGAGCAGTGACCTGTACATAAAGTGAATAAATAAATACATTTTTTAAAAAAAGTCAGTGCATCCTCCATAAAGTAAAATACTTTTTACCAACTTTCCACAAATATATGAGATGGATGCCAAAGGCAAAGCAATTAAAGCCTCCTAGACTGGAGACTAATGCCTGGGTGACATATACCTTAAAGAAGACACTGGATGACTTATGGCAGCTTCTACATAGATTACCTGAGTCTAATCACAGCAATCTATATATAATTACAGTGGTTCTATAATGCCTAAAAATATAAGCCACTGTTTTATCTCCTCTGCTTTGATAAACTGATGCAATAACCCCAAGATGATTTTTAAAAAATGCTGACACCTACTATGTTTTATCAACATTAGTTGACACATTAGTTAAACAAAACAAGTTTTAATTAAAAAATTTAAACAATGTCAACATCAGCAGGGTTGTAATATTGGATGTTCTGTGTCTCACAGAGACAAGTAAATGAATATGCAAGCAAGCCTTCACAAAAGCTAAGGATATTAGGCTTAAGAAAAGTAAAATTTGTGTCTGCCTAGCATTGATAAAGCTCTGAAGTCAACTCATAGCATCAGATAAATCAAGAATGGTAGCAACTGACTGTACCCAGTACTACCAAGGTGTAGGTGGGAATACAAGAAATTGTCAGCTTCTTAAGGAGTTTAAGAAAAGCCTGGAATAAGCAATACTATGTATTAAATAAATAATAATAAGAGTGTTATTAAATGATTGTATTTGACTATAGCACAATCCATTTTCTAAATCATTCTTTACTTACCTTCAGGCAAGCTAAACATGAAAAAAGAAATTTTTCCTATAGGGTAAGTAAAAGAAAGCACATACAACTTACATAGGTTGTCCACACTAGGTATTCTTTGGTCAAATCCTTTATCAAATTCCATTGCCCAGACTATAGAAGAGTACCCTTAGACTACACCATAAGGCATGCCTCAAATCTAAGCTCATTTGTAACCACAATCTAAAAACAACCTCTTGACCATATATCTACTGCTACAACGCTGGTTCCTGGACTTTCCTTTGTGTCAAGTTAACTCTAGTAGCTGAACGATGCAGAATATTCCTATTCTACAGTCACCAAATGAGCCACAGTTCTTAGATCAATCCATGTTTCTGAACTCTGTACCTTTCTAACAAGAGATCAACCCAAAAATTGTCTGGCTAGTAACATTGAGGCCATCCAAACATCGTGCCATTTTTTTTGACAACAGGTTACAAAGAAGTTCCTCTGTGGATAAAAATCAATCTAGGTCCATCCAGGAATAAGTCAGGTCTATGTTCTTCTGTGAATCACTTTTCTCATCCCTGTGATGTGACAACCTGTCAAGGAGCACTTAAGGAGAGATGGATTTATTTTTATTTACTCCCAGCCCAAAACAACACCATTCATTGTGGATGGCATATTCAAACTCATGAGTGAGTAGCAAATATTTCATATCAAAATCATAGATGTTTCAAACCTCCTGACTGTTCCAATGTCATGCCATAGTTCTTCTCAAATTCAGGAGACTGCCACACACGTTGACTTAAAACAAATCACTGCCAGCAAGGTCCCTATAGTTCACTCTACTTTTTCATTCTATATTATGTTTCACAACCATCCAGGTCTGTCTTCTTACACTAATTCATAATACAACATACTACAACCTACTCTCTGTTACAGGTCCCAACGCCAGCATCAAGATCCTACGCTTGAGGACTATACCCAGACATTTAACCTCTTATAAGGTATCAGAAACACAGCTCAAAAAGCTGCTAGTATCTGGCCAAATCCAGTGTCAATAGACTCCATGTACACAATTCTTTGCTGTAGCCTAACATTGGTATACCCTGATATAATGTAAATTTAAATAATAGTCTACTACTGTTTGCAGAAAGACCACTATAGTACTAGAGTGCAGAGAATCTCATGATACAAGTATGCTTTCTCGGACTCAGTGCCTACATTTACTTCATTGAGTCTCATTGTCAATCAACAAACCCAATTTCTACCACCATCCTGAAAAGGGAGGCTTCAAGCATCACGTAGGTTCAAAATGGCTACTACTAAGTTGTCTCAGACAGTCATAACAATCTCTTCCTAGACAAAATCCATGAGTTCAAATTTCAAGCACATCGTCACTATAATAAAAGTTTGAAATTGATTATCAAAGGTGATGGTAGTTCTAGACATTTATTTATGATCCAAGGTCCTGACTCATTCCACATGTTCAATACAGAAGCCTTACCAAAGAGTTTATACATCAGGCAATATTCTATCATGAAGGATATTAAGACCTTCTATTTACTTAAATGATCACAGAGCCATTTAAATAAATAGAAGGTCATGCCAAGGATTTGGAACTAGGCTTGCCTAATGGGGGACTTCTAGTACACTTAATGTTCAAAGGTTGGAATTTATTCTACATCTTCAAATGTGAATAAACTAGTACAAATTAATCACAAAAGGAGAATAATTAACTAATACTACCTCTGCATGAATACTGTATTCTACCAACAGTGGACCACAAAGGAAAGAAACTTTACAAACTGCCTGACAAAAACTCAAAGTAATTATGCTAAGTTAGATAAGAACTCTTTTAAGAATTCAGAAAAAACAACAGTCCAATGAAAAAGGAAAATAATAAATGACTGAATGAGAAGTGTAGCAATAATTTGAATTATTTTTCAAGTTAAATCCATGTTATACTATAAAATATAATTAATACAAACATAATGAATTATATTAAAAGTATAATATATTAGTAACAAAACGATCAGAGAGGCAATAATCTGTACACACACACATACACACACACACACACACACACACACACACACACATATATATATATATATATACTCTTTGAAAATAAAGTTGGAGAAAAATAAGTAAACATATACATAAAGTAATGAAAACTCATCTGGATTGATTGGATATGACCTAGAAAACAAACATTCAATTTGCAGAAACTCATAAAGAAGAAAAAGGGCCAAAAACATAAAATTCTTGAAAAATCTTCAAATTGTGTAAAAATTAGAAATTTCTAGGGAAGTGGTCAAAAGTTCCATTAGATTGATTAACTACCAGTAAACAAAGATATAGTAGAATTAACTGCCAAATCCAAGGGTAATTTTGTTGACTATTGTCTTCAGAAGAAAAGAAATGACATATAAGAGATGTTCAATAAAGACAGATGTTCTTAGAATGGACTTTACAAGCCAAGAATGGATGGGATGATAAGAATCAAAAGAATGATGGGAAACAATCACCAACTAAAACCACTAATACAGCAAAACTAAGCTTCTTAATTGAGGGAGACATGAAATTTCTGAAATGAGCAGAAAATGAAGTAGTTCATTACTTCAGAACCCACCACAAAAGAAATAATACAAAGAATTTGTTTAAATGAAAACTGGGGAGTACTAAGCAGGAAGACAAACATATAAGTTATTACAATACAGGATGGAGAAATTGTTAAGGTATCTTAATGGTCTTCTATGTGATTATAGTTTGGTTCCTATCACCTACCTTTTGTGGTTCATAGATTATCTTTAACCCCAGATTCAGAGGGATCTGACCCTTTCTTCTGACTCCATAGTTAGAGAACACTAGTAGCACATATATAAAGAACAAACACATACACACACACAAACACACAGGTATATACACAGGAAGATAAGAATGAATCTTTATTTAAAAAGAAATATACAGTACTATACAAGGAAATCAAGTATACATTAAAATAAGATTGCTCTATTAATATTATAATAGTAAATAAATAATGTCATTACCATAAATAAAACAAAAATATTAAAATTAACAATAATACAGTAATATGTTGAAGGATATATAATATAAATGGAAATAATTGCTATAATTTTTTAAAATTCCATTACTTATGGAATAAGACAACTATTATCTAATAACTATTTTGCTATATATTGAAATATAACTACAAGAAACTTTTGATATCTTTTTTGTTAATCACAAATCAAAACCTACAGTTAGAAAATGAAAAGGTAAGCAAATGAATGAGGGCTAAGAAAAATCACCTAATTAAATGAGAAAATAAAGAAAGGATAAAGGATTACAAATCATCCAGGAACATTCTTTTCAGCCAACAGCTATTCGAATGTACTAAATAAAACAATGACTATGTCTGATACATTATGAAAGTTAGAGGTCATGAATTTGAAAAAGACAAGGCAGGGTATATGGGAGGGTATAGAGAGAGGAAAAAGAACAGGAAGCTATATAATTATGTTATAATGTCAGACAATAAAGAAATCTTGATAATACCTATTATAAAGATAAACAAAGCACCTATGTACATGCAGAGATACCTTAAAGTAGATATTTTGTATTATTTTCTTGAATAATTTTAAATGTATAAAAAAATAACCTATCTCAGAAAACTTATACAATTTTTAAAATATATCACATTGAATAATAATAGTGTAAAGATTAAAATAAATTTAAAGCATAAAGTCTTTTGTGCCAGGAATTACCTTAAAGTATTTTACTAAGCACAATTTCAGCAAGAGAAAATCTTTAATAGAATAATCAAATGTATCTGGATGACTAAAACACCAAGTTTAAGGAAAATCCTTAGAGAATAGAATTGAGTCACTATGCCAGGAAATCAAGTAAAGCACATTTCAGTGAATTTGTTGGCAGCAAGCTTTCCAGTGGAATAAGTACAAGAAAATTATGAAAATTAGTAAGTGCTTTAGGAGTAATAAAAACTAGATATGCAAAATACTAACATGTTTAGTTTATAATGCATATATGTTGGTAAATTGAAAGCCTATGACATAATTTGAAAAATTCAGTGTTAGCTAATCATATCTTATTACCAGATATTAAACATCTAGGGATTTTTAATAACAAAAATTTAAAGATTTTGTCACACACATATGATAATATATACAAAATTTCAAAACTATAATCTTGTCACCTGAACTCTAGATATCCCAGCATAAACTTTTACCTATAAAGTTAAGAAAAGAAATACTGGAGTAGCCTGCTATTCCCCCTAGACCTCAACTGTTGAGATATTTTCACCAGACCGGTTTCTCTAGAATCATACAGCTTAGATTCCTTCACTGCAAGCATTAACCTGGCTCCCTTCACCTCTGGAGCACTCTCAAATGTTCCTAAGTGGCATATTGTCCCGTAAACTTCATTGCACTGCCACAACTCTGCCCAACACCTTCCACCCAATTACCTACTTGCAGTGTCAACAAGGGCAACCCAATGACTAATAGACTTGCACTATCCTGTAAGTTCCTTTGTCTGGTTCTAGGACATTCACCAGAGGTCACCCATACAAGGATCATCAAGGTTAGACCATGTTCCGATATCTGCTAAAGCAGGAACATCCATGAATAACCAGATGATTAAAGGCCAGTGTAAGAACATAATAAACGAAAGCCAAAACAACATGACACACCCAGAGTACAGCTATCCTACTATATCAAGGATACATTAACACAATGAAACACAAGAAAATAACCATAAATACAATCTTATAAAGTTAATAGAGTCCTTTTAAGAAGAGATGGATAAATCCCTTTTTAAAATACTGGAAAATGCTTTTAAATTGGCAAAGATCTTTAAAGAGGAAACAAATAAATCCCTTAAAGAAATAGAGGAAAATATAATTAAAGAGGTATAAAAAATAAAGAAAACTGTTCAAGACCAGAAAAATGGAAAGAGAAAAAATAAGGACAACAAAAACTGAGGGAATCTTGGAGATAGAAAACCTAGGGAAGAGAATAGGAGAAACAGATGCAAATATCACCAATACAAGAGATGGAAAAGAGAATCGCAGATGTAGAAGATACCACAGAAGATATTGATATGTCAGTCAATGAAAATGTTAAATCTAAAGAAATTGCTGGCACAAATCATCCAGGAAATCTGGGATATCCTGAACAGGTCTAACCAAAGAATAATAGGAAGAAGAGACAGGTCTAACCAAAGAATAATAGGTGAAGAGTTTCAGTTTCAAGAACTAGAAAATACTTTCAAAAGAAAATCATAGAAGAAAACTTTCCAAACTAAAAGAAAGAGATACCTATACAGAACACCAATTAGGTTGAACCAGAAAAGAAAGGCCTTTCATCATGTAATAATCAAAATACTAAATGTACAGAATAAAGGAAGAATACTAAAAATTGCAAGGGAAAAAGGCCAGGTAACATATAGAGATAGACCTCTCAGAATAACACTCAACTTCTCAACTGAGATCTAAAAGACCTGGACAGTTATCTTGTAACCTCAAAATAAATAAGGTGCCAATCTTGACTACGACACCAGTCAAATTTAAAGAATATCCACAAATCTAGCCCAACAGTAAAGTAACTCAAGGAGGTTAGCTACAACAAAAGGAAAAAAAAAAACTAGATGAAATATGTAATTCTATACCAGCAAAAACAAACAAGCATAGTACGCGTGCGCGCGCACGCGCACACGCGCACACACACACACACACACACACACACACAAACACTATGAACATCAAAATAACTGAAACTAACATTTACTGATGATTAATATCTCCCAACATGAGTGGACTCAGTTCCCTAGTAAAAAGAAACAGGCTATGAAATGGATGTAAAACATGATCTATTATTCTGCAACAAAGACAAATATTACCTGAGAATAAAGGGCTGAAAAAAAGTTTTTCAAGCAATGACACAAGAAGTAAACTAGAGTCGCCATTTAATATCTAAAAAAGATAGACATTACACCAAAATTATTCAAAAGAGATGGAGAAGGACACTTAATACTCATCAAAGGAAAAATCTACCAGGATGGTTTTTGAATTCTAGATAAACTCTAGACTTTAACACAAAAACCAGAATGCCTATACACACAGGGAAACCGAACAACTCTCTACTCACTGGTCAGGAAAGAAGTAAAGAAAGAAATGGAAGGCTTTCTAGAATTCAATGAAAGTGAACACACAATTTACCCCAATTATAGAACAAAATGTAAACCTCTACGCATTTTAAAAGAATTTAAAGTTCTCTCATATCAGCAATCAAGAATATAGTAAAATATAAGTAAATAAGTAGATATCTCTAAAGAGGAAATGAGTTAAAAGTCATCTGTTTTTAATAACTGAGTAGTACTCTATGGTGTAAATGTACCACAGTTTTTGTATCCATTCTTTGTTGAGGGATATCTGGTTTCTTTCCACATTCTATCTATTATAAATAAGGCTGCTGTGAACATAATGGAGCATGTGTCCTTGTTATATGTTGCAGCATCTTCTGGGTATGTCCCCAGAAATGGTATAGCTGGGTCCCCAAGAAGAACTATTTCTAATTTTCTGAGGAACCACCAGACTGATGACTGATTTCCAGAGTGGTTGTACCAGTTCACAATCCCAACAGCAATGGAGGAGTATTCCACTTTGCCACATCCTCCTTAGCATCAGCTCTCACCTCAGTATTGATCTTAGCCATTCTGACTGATGAGAGGAAGAATCTCAGGGTTGTTTTGTTTTGCATTTCCTTGATGATTAAGGACGTTGAACATTTCTTTAGGTGTCTCTCAGCCATTCAATATTCCTCAGTTGAGAATTCTTTGTTTAGCTCTGTAACCCATTTTTAGTAGGGTTATTTGATTCTCTGGAGTTTAACTTCTTGCGTTCTTTGTATATGTTGGATATTAGGCCTCCATGGGATGTAGGGTTGGTAAAGAACTTTTCTCAGTCTGTTGGTTGACATTTTGTCTTATTGAAAGAGTCTTTGTCTTACAGAAGCTTTGCAATTTCATGAGGTCCCATTTGTCTATTGTGGATCTTAGATCATAAAGAACTGAGGATATATTCAGGAAATTTTCCCATGTGCCCTCGTGTTCAAAGTTCTTCCCTACTTTATTTTCTTATTTTTTATTATTATTTTTTTATTTACATTTCAAATGCTATCCCAAAAGTTTCCTATACACCCC
>NC_034599.1:1415008-1434527 GCF_900095145.1 Mus pahari | reverse complement strand
TCTCAAAGGTCAGATTACTCTCTGCAGGGAAGCTCTCCTCTATCAGGGATGGTGCACAGAGGCCTGGCGTTCAGATCTGCCTCCTTGCTGAAGATGTAGGCCCCAAACAGGGCCTGTGCCAGAAGATGTGTTGCCTCTGCAGTTTATTCACTGCACAGACTAGCCACTGAGGGACCCTGGACACAATATGACTCTCTCACCTGCTCTGGCATACAGAGCCCTCACAGATGGCCACCTTTCCTCTGGCAAGGGCGGTGCCCAAATTTCTGGGGTCTGAAACGGTCTGTCCCAGAAGTTAGGCTGCTTCTGTTTGTCCTGAAACTGTGTAGCTTCTGTGGTCCACACTATTGCTAGTGCAGACTGGAGCCCAAGTGAACCGGAGCAAAGATGGCTCAGGAAAGGTGCTGGGTGACTGGATCCAGAAACGGGACCCCCTCCCAGAAGCTGTGTCACTTCTGCAGATCGCCCTCTCCCTGGCAGTGCACAGGAGCAAAGATGGCTCTCCTACTGGTTCAGGCTTTGAGACTGCTCCCAGGCAGACACCCCTCCTTGGGCAGAAAAGGTGCTGGATGACTGGAACCAGAATGGGGATCCGGTTCAGGCCCGGAGACTCCTCCCAGGCAGAAACCCCTCCTTGGGCAGGAAAGGTGCCGGATGACTGGAACTAGAAACGGGATCCTTCCCAGAACCTGTGATGCCTCTCCAATCTGCCCTCTCCCCTGCAGTGCACCAGAGCAAAGATCCCCCACTTTATTTTCTATTAGTGTCAGTGTATCTGTTTCATGAGGATGTCCTTAATCCATTTGGACTTGAGCTTTGCACAAGGAGATAAGAATGGATCAATTTGCATTCTCCTGCACACTGACCTCCAGTTGAACCAGCACCATTTGTTGAAAATCCTGTCTTTTTTCTACTGAATGGTTTTAGCACCTTTGTCAAAGATCAAGTGACCATAGGTGTGGGTTCATTTCTGGGTCTTCAATTCTATTCCACTGATCTACTTTCCTGTCTATGTACCAGTTTCATACAGTTTTTTTTTTTTTTTTTTATCACTGTTGTTCTTTAATACAATACAGAGGTCAGGGATGGTGATTCCCACAGAAGTTCTTTTATTGTTGAAGATAGGTTTTGCTATCCTGGGTTTTTTGTTATTCCAAGTGAATTTGCAAATTCCTCTTTCTAACACTATGAAGAATTGAGTAGAAATTTTGATGGGGATTGCATTGAATCTGTAGATTGCTTTTCGCAAGATGGCCATTTTTACTATATTAATCCTGTCAATCCCTGAGCATGGGAGATGGTCATGGTAGTGATTGTCTAAATATAGACTGAACACATAGCCATTTCTGTGAAGAAAGATGCAGCAGATGAATTATGGGACAGAAGGAAGGCAAGTACTTATTCAAATACCGTCACCTACAAAGTATGTCCTGTGGGTACGTGGTTCATGGAACATTTGAAACAGAGACTGTAGTTGACAGTGTCTGTAACTGTTGACTGGAGGATCCCTGAGAGGATTCCTGTGACAACATGAGAAATGCTAGGGAGAGGGTTCATTTAACTTATCCACACTATTAAACAACTATATGACTACTGTTGAATGACTATAAAGTAATGAAATGGGAAGCATGGGACCGCAGCCAAGGAATCAGAAGGTATTTTCTATGTGAATTAATCATCATCTAGTCTCAAGACTGTTTCATCAGTAATGGTAAGAGGCCAGGTAAAAACTTCTGATCTATCTGCTCAGTGGTCATTATATTGTTATTGTCAACAGTGTGTTTCAGTATATTTTGTAGCTCTTCTGCATAACTTTGCCAATCACATTTCTCTTTATTGATCTTGACATTGAAGACAAGCAATAATAAATATAATTCATTCCACATGACTTCCCTATGACTTTCTTCCACAACTTAAATCAGTCTAGTATTCATCTAACCACTTTATTTATATAATAAACTTATTTGAAAAGAATAAATTAATGATGTTAAGGAGCTAAGTATTTTGACACTGATAATTCACATCCTAATTTTTTAAAACATGAATTTGGTTTTGCTACATATTTAATTCAGAGTGTTTTATCTCAGTTCCCAAGCATATGGCAGAGTACTCAAATTGGAAACCCAGATGTATTGGGAACCTGTGATGAGGGGAAGGAAGGAAGGGGCAGGTTTGGTGCCAGCCCTCTGTCTCCTTCAATAGCTTGAACAGATGCTGAGGGGATACTTAGAATCTATACATGCTAACAGATAAGAGGACTGGGGCAGATAGTTTAAGCTGCCATTATAAACTGTGACAGTTTGTCTCTCTGGGAGATGAAAACTATGTTCAGATGTTTAGTGGTCATTTTAGACCTGTCCTTAGACTCTCAGACACTTGGAATGCACAATCTATATGGTCTTAATCAGATAACTCAAAGACCAAGTCAAAGATATAAGGAAAATCTACTTGACTACATGGTATGAAAATATTCTCTAGATCTCAGGCAACGACATTAAATCTTCAGTTAGAACCGAACGGTTAGGTTATTCTGAGGAATGATTTAATATATAGCATCTTATTTGTCTTTATTTAACATCCTATCTTAGTAAAAAAAATTGTGTGTGTGTGTGCGTGTGCATGTGTGTGTGTGTGTGTGTGTGTGTGTGTGTGTGAGTGTGTGTGTGTTTAAAAGATTAGTTGGAGTTAGTGCCTTCAGAGGAGGATATTGCCATCATGTTCAGGTCCATTGCTATAGAATTATGCTCAGACTACAGGCACATATATTCTCTGTTAGAACTCAGAACCAGAGGTTAAATTTTCATCGAAACTGTAGTACTATCTTCCAAACACATTCTATCAACCCTACCATCTCTAATTTAAATCTCAGGCTCCTTAACTACCACCAACCAATATTTGAATAGATTTTGGAAACTTGGGCTTTGCTTTTCATCTTACCACTGGCCAGCTGTATGAAACTGAGAATTTAGTAGACACCTCTGTGGCATTATTAATCCACTTATAAAATGAAATTTGCACTTATATTCAATTGAATCTTTCTTATTCCAGTTGATTAAATCTTTTATCTCATGGGCAATGCTCATTTGTCCTGGGTTCATGGCTAACTCTTCTTCAAAAAGGCTACTATTTCATCAAAAAAAAATTGTAGTTACTGTCCATGACATATGTAACTCACATAAAATTCAAGAGATAAATCCTTCTCCTCATGGAATATTTGATTCCATAGAAGACATGATTGCTCACAAATATGGATTGGAGAAATTGTGTTGATCATGCATATTTGTCTCCTCTAAAGAGGAAATACATACTGGTTTTCTATCTAGAAGGATGGAAGGAGGTATTGTCAATGATCTCATGACCTTTGCTATCTATACAAGCAGACCTCATTCAAATCCCCCAGAATGTTTATCCCAAACTTTCCCTCCCTAGACCTTATCTTTACCTTTGTTTCTCACTTACTGCAATCTATCCTTAGGTAGATACCATATATACTTTATAGCTTAAATGGCCTGTACACTATTTATATGATTAAGGCAATGCCAGACCCTTCCCTGGGCCCTAAGATAGCATATGTAGCCATCTTCTTGAAAAAAAAAAAAAAGACATGTATTTTGAGTTTAGTTTTAATGTAGTTATGCCTCCTTGTGCATTCAGGGTTGTATAACACCAGGGATACTTTTTCAACTAACTTTTAAAATATGTGTACAATAAAAGTCCTTGTGTTAGACTCTTCAGAAGTTTAAACTAGTGCTGACTAAGTAGGCCTAATCTGAATTTTCCTTCTTGTTTTATGCTGATCATTTTCCTGATAACAATAATGCTTAAAACATCCTACCTGCCCCACCATACACACAATATTTCTGTGTACATTAAGAATAATCAACTAAGCCGTGTGGTGGTGGCGCATACCTTTAATCCCAGCACTGAGGAGGCAGAGGCAGACAGATTTCTGAGTTCAAGGACAGCCTGGTCTACAAAGTGAGTTCCAGGACAGCCAGGGCTATACAGAGAAACCCTGTCTTGAAAAAACAAAACTAATCATCATCATCATCATCATCATCATCATTACCATCAACCAAAGAGATGGATACATAGTGTGGTGGTATGAGTAAAAATGGACCCTAGAGGCCCATAGGAGCCTTCTTGGACTGAGTATTACCTTATTTGAGAAAATGAGAAGGTATGTCACTGGGACTGGGCTTTGAGATTTAATATACTCAAGCCATGTCCACTGTCACCACCATCTCTTCTGGATTCCTGTCAATCCAGATGTAAAGTGGAGTTACCACTTCGGCACCATGTCTGCCTGCCTACTGTCATGATTGTCATTACAGTAATGATCTAAACCTCTGAACTGTAAGGTAAAACCATTAAATAGTTTCTTTTATAAGAGTTTCCATGGTCATGGTGTTCCTTCACAGTATTAAAAACCCTAAATATGGCACTTGCATACCATTAGAGAGTACCTAATGCAGTCTTCATATAGGAAGATTAAAAAGTGAAAAATATGAGTGAAGATGGGCTGAGGTATGGTGGCCTGGATAGAGTTGTCAGAGGAGGTTTCACTGAAGGAAAATAGTCTTCTGGGAATTTGAAAACACAAATGAACACACACCCCAGAAAGAGAGATGGGGGCAAAAGGGAGATTGAAAAACAGAGCTGTCTTTCAGAGAATAAAATGATGGCATGATTAGAAAATAATGAGTCAGGAAACAAAAGTGATCAAGATACTTTGTGTAGGGTCAGTGGGGGAAGACATAGGAAGATTTTCAATCAGGTAAATAGAATGGTCTGGACTCCACTTTAGAAGCAGAATACTTGCTGTTAGACAGTAATGTCTGTATGCTAGATATTTTCAGGAAGAAATGTGATGAGACTAATTGGCAACCTAAAGCAGTATTCTAGCTAAGAAACAATGTTATCTTGTGTTGCTCTAGTAGTATTTAAAATAATAGATGTTAAACATGTAATATAACAACTAAGAGGCATGTCTCTAACTGAATAATGTACAAATGAAATTAAGAATTCTTATATCATTTTATTTTTTTAATTATTTTCTTAGATACTTTATTTACATTTCAAGTGCTATCCCAAAAGTCCCCTATACCTTCCCCCCAAACTGCTCCCCTACCCTCTCACTCACCCTTCCTGGCCCTGGCATTTCCCTGTACTGGGGCATATGATCTTCACAAGACCAAGGGCCTCTCCTCCCATTGATGGCCTACTAGGCCATCCTCTGCTACATATGCTACAGAAACACAGCTCTGGGAGATACTGGTTAGTTCATATTGTTGATCCTCCTATAGGGTTGCAGATCCCTTTAGTCCCTTGGGTACTTTCTCTGTCTCGTACATTGGAGGACCTGTGTCCCATCCAATAGAAGACTGTGAGGATCCACCTCTGTATGTGACAGGCACCGGAATAGCCTCACAAGAAATGACTATCTCAGGGTCCTTTCAGCAAAATCTTGTTGGCATATGCAATAGTATCTAGGCTTCATTGTTGTATATGGGATGGATACCCAGAAGGGGCAGTCTCTATGTGATCCTTATATTCTTCTAGCTCCAAATTTTGTCTCTGTAACTTCTTCCATGGGTATTTTGCTCCCCATTCTAAGAAGGAACAAAGTATCTATACTTTGGTCTTTCTTCTTCTTGAGTTTCATGTGTTTTGCAAATTGTATCTTGGGTATTCTAAGTTTCTGGGCTAATATCCACTTATCAGTGAGTGCATATCATGTGTGTTCTTTTGTGATTGGGTTACCTCTTTCAGGGTGATATCCACCAGATCCATCTGTTTGCCTAAGAATTTCATAAATTAATTGTTTTTATTTGCTGAGTAGTACTCCATTGTGTACATGTACCACATTTTCTGTATCAGTTCCTCTGTTGAGGGACATCTGGGTTCTTTCAAGCTTCTGGCTACTATAAATAAGACAGCTATGAACATAGTGGAGCATGTGTCCTTATTCAAGTTGGAACATCTTTTGGCCCAAGAGACTTATTGATGGATCTTCCTGAAGTGCTATGTCTAGTTTTCTGAGGAACCACCAGATTGATTTCCAGAGTGGTTGTACCAGCTTGCAATCCCACCAGCAAGTGGAGGGGGATATTGGAGTGTTCTTCTTTCACCACAACCTCATCAGCATTTGCTGTCACTTGAATTTCTGATCTAAGAAATTCTGACTATAAGATGGAATCACAGGATTATTTTGATGAGCATTTCCCTGATGATTGAGAATGTTAAAATTTTTTTCAGTTGCTTCTCAGCCATTTGGTATTCCTCAATTGAGAATTCTTTGTTTAACTCTATGCCTCATTTTTAATAGGGTTATTTGATTATCTGGAGTCCCGCATTCTTGAGTTCTTTGTATATACTGGATATTAGACACTATCTGATTTAGGATTGGTAAAGATCATTTCCCAATTTGTTGGAGGCATTTTTGTCTTATTGACAGTGTCTTTTTCCTTACAGAAGCTTTGCAATTTTATGAGGTCCCATTTGTTGAATCTTAAAGGACAAACCCTTGCTCTTCTGTTCAGTAATTTTTCCCCTGTGCCCATATCTTCAAGGCTTTCTCCAACTTTCTCCTCTATAAGTTTCAGTTTCTCTGGTTTTATATGGAATTCCTTGTTCCACTTAGACTTGAGCTTTGTACAAGGAGATAATTATGGATCAATTTGCATTCTTCTACATGATAACCACCAGTTGAGCCAGCACCATTGGTTGAAAATGCTGTCTTTTCCATTGGACAGTTTGAGCTGTTTTGTCAAAACATCAAGTGACCATAGGTGTATGGGATCATTTCAGGCTGTTCAATTTTATTCCATTGATCTATCTGTCTGTTGCTGTACTAGAACCATGCAGATTTTAATCATAATTGCTCTGTAGTACACATGGTGATTCCATCAGAGGCTCTTTTATAGTGGAGAATAGATTTTGCTATCCTAGGTTTTTTGTTATTCCTGATGAATTTCCAAATGGCCCTTTCTAGCTCAGTAAAGAATTGAGTTGGAATTTTGAAGGTGATTGCATTGCATATGTAGATTGCTTTTGGCAAGATAGCCATTTTGACTATATTAATCCTGCCACCCCATGAGCACGGGAAATCTTTCCATCTTTTGAGATCTACCTTGATTTCTTACTTCAGAGAATTGAAATTCTTGTCATACAGATCTTTGACTTCCTTAGAGTCATACCACGGTATTTTATATTATTTGTGAGTATTGTGAATGGTGTTGTTTCCCTAATTTCTTTCTCATCCTGTTTATCCTTTGTGTAGAGAAAGGCCACTATTTTGTCTGAGTTAATTTTATATCCAGCTACTTCATTGAAGCTGTTTATCAGGTTTAGAAGTTCTCTGGTAGAATTTTTAGGATCACTTATATATACTGCCATATCATTTGTAACTAGTGACATTTTGACTTCTTCCTTTCAAAATTGTATCTCCTTGATCTTCTTTTGTTGTCTAATTGCTCTTGCTAGGATTTCAAGTACTATATTGAATAGGTAGGGAGAAAGTGGGCAGCCTAGTCTAGTCCCTGATTTTGGTGAGTGTTAGGTCCTGCCTTTTACAGGGACGCCAGAGTACAGCAGCTGGAGCGCACCAGACCCGCCGGACCGCCGCCGTTCCAGGACCGCCCACCGCCGTCGCAGTACCACCGCCGCTGAACCGCCCACTGTCGCCCGGACTGCCCCCCATCATCGCGAGAACTTCGTGGCAACTTCAGGGAACTCTGGGGCATGCTGGGAACCCTTCTTTGTATTTAAGCCAGTCCTGACATTAAAGATAGGGGCTTTGATCAGAGACACGTGTCAAGGCCCAATATTTTCCTTTACAGCCCTGTTCCTTCTTAGGAGTTCTCGTCCTCCAGTTCGAATCCACAGTGGGTTCAGCAGGCAAGAGTGCGAACCCACCCCAAGGTGTTCTGCCCATGCAGACAAGGCGCCGGTCTGCGTGCAGGCAGGAACACTACAGGTGAGATAGCTTCTAGCTTCTCTCCATTGAGTTTGAAGTTGGCTACTGGTTTGCTTCTATTATGTTTAGGTATGGGCCTTCAATTCCTGATCTCTCCAAGACTTATCATGAATGGGTGTGGAATTTTATCAAATGCTTTCTCAGCAACTCATGAAATAATCATGTGTTTTTTGTCTTTGAGTTTGTTTATATAGTTGATTACATTGATAGATTTCCATATATTTAACAATCCCTTCCTCCCTGGGATGAAGCCTACTTGATCATAATGGATGATCATTTTGTTTTGTTCTTGGATTCAGTTAGTGAGAATTTTATTGAGTGTTTTTACATTGATATTCATAAGGGAAATTGGTCTGAAATTCTCTTTTTTTTTTGGGGTCTTTATGTGGTTTAGGTATAAGATTAATTGTGGCTTTATAGAATGAATTGAGTAGAGTACCTTCTGTTTCTATTTGTGGAATAGTTTGAAGAGAATTAGAATTAGGTCTTCTTGAAAGGATGGACCATCCAGAGACTGCCCCACCNGGGGGTCTGTCCCATAATCAGCCATCAAAAGCAGACACTATTGCATATGCCAGCAAGATCTTGCTGAAAGGATACTGATATAGCTATCTCTGTGAGGNTATGCCAATGCCTGGCAAATATAGAAATGGATGCCCACAGTCATCTATAGGATAGAACACAGAGACCCCAATGGAGGAGCTAGAGAAATTACCCAATGAACTGAAGGGGTCTGCAGCCCTATAGGTGAAACAACAATATGAACTAATCAGTACCCACAGAGCTCCTGTCTCTAGCTGCATATATAGGAGAAGATGGCCTAATCAGCCATCATTGGGAAGAGAAGCCCCTTGGTCTCGAAAACTTCATATGCCCCATACAGGGAAACGCCAGGGCCAAGAAGTAGGAGTGTGTGGTCAGGTGAGCAGGGTAGGGGGAGGGTACAGGGGACATTCGGGATAACATTTGAACTGTAAATGAAGAAAATATCTAATAAAATAAGTTTAAAAAAAAGTATTAGGTCTTCTTTATAAGTCTAGAACCCATCTGGTCCTGGGGCTATTTTTGTTGGAAGACTGTTAATGACTGCTTCTATTTTTTTTTTTTTTTTTTTAGGGGATATGGGACTGTTTATGTTGTTAATCTGATTCTGCTTTAACATTGGTACCTGGTATCTTCCAAGAAATTTGTCCATTTCATCTAGGTTTTCCAATTTGGTTGAGTATGGCCTTTTGTAATATGATTTAATGATGTTTTGGATTTCCTCAGGTTCTGTTGTTATGTCTCCTTTTTAATATCTGATTTTGTTAATTAGTATACTCTCCCTGTGCTCTCTAGTGAGTCTGGCTAAGGGTTTATCTACCTCTTGATTTTCTCAAAGAACCAGCTCCTGGTTTTGTTGATTCTTTGTGTACTTCTTTTTGTTTTCACTTGGTTGATTTCAGCCCTAAATTTGATAATTTCTTGAAGTCTACTCTTTTGGGTGAATTTGCTGCCTTTTGTTCTGGAGTTTTTAGGTGAGCTGTCAAGCTGCTAGTATATGCTCTTTCTAGTTTCTTTTTGGAGTCACTAAGAGCTATGAATTTTCCTCTTAGGAATGCTTTCATTGTGTGCCATAAGTTTTGATATGTTGTAGCTTCATTTTCATTAAACTAAAAAGTCTTTAATTTCTTTTTTATTTCTTGCTTGACCAAGTTACCATTGACTAGACTGTTGTTCTGCTTCCATGTCAATGTTGGATTTCTATTATGTATGTTGTTGTTGAAGATTAGCCTTATTCTGTGGCGATGTGATAGGGTGCACGGGATAATTTCAATATTTTTGTATCTGCTCAGGACTGTTTTGTGACCAATTATATGGTCAGTTTGGAGAAGATGACATGAGGTGCTGAGAAGAAGATATATCATTTTGTTTTAGGATAAAATGTTCTGTAGATATCTGCCAAGTTCATTTCTTTCATAACTTCTGTTATTTTCAATGTGTCTCTGTTGTTTTTCTGTTTCCAGGATCTGTCCATTGGTGAGAGTGGGGTGTTGAAGTCTCCCCCCATTATTGTGTGAGGTCTAATGTGTGATTTGAGCTTTACTATAGTTTCTTTAATGAATGTGGCTGCCCTTGCATTTGGAGCATAGATATTCAGAATTGAGAGTTCATCTTGGTAGATTTTACCTTTGATGAATATGAAGTGCCCCTCCTAGTCATTTTTGATAATTTTGGATTGGAAGTTGATTTTATTCAATATTAGAATGCCTACTCCACCTGGTTACTTTGGTCCATTTGCTTGGAAAATTGTTTTCCAGTCCTTTACTCTGAGGTAGTTTCTGTCTTTTTCCTGTGTGCAGCAAAAAAGTTGGGGTTCTGTTCATGTAGCCAGTCTGTTAGTCTATGTCTTTATTTGGGAATTGAGTCCATTGATATTAAGAGATATTAAGGAAAAGTAATTGTTGCTTCCTGTTATTTTTTGTTGTTAGAGTTGGGATTCTGTTCTTGCGGCTGTCTTCTTTTAGGTTTGTGGAAGGATTACTTTCTTGCTTTTTCTAGGGCTGAAATTTCCACCTTGTGTTAGTGTTTTCCCTGTATTATTCTTTTTTATGTTTTTTTAATTAGATATTTTCTTTATTTACATCTCAAATGCTATCCTGAAAGTTCCCTATACCCTCCCCCTGCCCCTGCTCCCCTAGCCTCCCACTCCCACTTCTTAGCCCTGGCATTCCCCAGTGCCGGGTCATATAAAGTTTGTATGACCAAGGGTCCTCTCTTGCCAATGATGTAGCTAGAGAAACAAGCTCAGGGGGTACGGGTTAGTTCATATTGTTGGTCCACCTACAGGGTTGCAGCCCCCTTCAGCTCCTTGGGTACTTGGGTATTATTCTTTGAAAGGCTGTATTTGTGGAAAGATATTGTGTGAATTTGGTTTTGTCATGGAACACTTTGGTTTCTCCATCTATGGTAATTGAGAATTTTGCTGGGTATAGTAGCCTGGGCTGGCATTTGTGCTCTCTTAGGGTTTGTCCAGGATCTTCTGGCTTTCATAGCCTCTGGTGAGAAGTCTGGTGTAATTCTAATAGGTTGCCATTATATGTTACTTGACCTTTTTCCCTACTGCTTATAATATTATGTCTTTATTTAGTGCATTTGTTGTTCTGATTATTATGTATCAGGAAGAATTTCTTTTCTGCTCCAGTCTATTTGGAGTTCTGTAGGCTTCTTGTATGTTCATGGGCATCTCTTTCTTTAGGTTAGGAAAGTTTTCTTCTATACTTTTGTTGAAGATATTTACTGGCCCTTTAGCTGAAAATCTTCATTCTCATTTATACCTATTATCCTTATGTTTGGTCTTCTCATTGTGACC
Organism: Mus pahari; assembly: GCF_900095145.1. Taxonomy (NCBI): domain Eukaryota; kingdom Metazoa; phylum Chordata; class Mammalia; order Rodentia; family Muridae; genus Mus; species Mus pahari. The sequence goes on along the minus strand of NC_034599.1, from coordinate 1,423,197 downwards.
TGAATTTCCTGGATGTTTTGGGTTAGGATCTTTTTGCATTTTTCATTTTCTTTGACTATTGTGTCCATGTTCTCTATGGAATCTTCTGCACCTGAGATTCTCTCTTCCATCTCTTGTATTCTATTGCTGATACTGGCATCTATGGTTCCTGATTTTTTTCCTAGGGTTTCTTACTCCAGAGTTGTCTCCCTTTTGGTTTTCTTATTGTTTCTACTTCCATTTTTAGATCTTGGATGGTTTTGTTCAATTCTATCACCTGCTTGGTTGTGTTTTCCTGTAATTCTTTAGGGGATCTTTTTGTTTCCTCTTTATCGACTTCTACCTGCTTAGCAGTGGTCTCCTGTATTTCTTTAAGTGAGTTATTAATGCCCTTCTAAAATCATCTACCAGCATCATGATATATGATTTTAAATATGTGGCTTGCTTTTTGGTTGTGTTTGATTTTCCAGGACTTGCTGTGGTTGGAGTACTGTTCTCTGACAATGGTGAGTGGTCTTGGTTTCTGTTAGTAAGATTCTTATGTTTGCCTATTGCCATCTGGTAAGCTCTGGTGTTAGATATTCTAGGTGTCTCTGGCTGGAGCTTGTTTTTCTTGTTATTCTTTAGCCTCTGTCAGCCCTCCTGAGAGTCCAGCTCTCTCCTCAGTCCCAGTGATCAGAGCACTCTCTGTAGGCAAGCTTCCTTCTTGCAGTGAATGTACACAGAAATCTGGAGGTCAGATCTACCTCTGAGTTGTGGGGTCAAAGCCCTCCCTGGAGGCCTACTCTCTTCTGGCAGGGAACATACTCAGGGGTCTGTGTCTCACCTCTGACTCCTGGCTGAGGTTGAAGGCCTGAAGGGACCCTGTCCAAGAAATTCTGTTGCTTCTACTGCCAACATTCTCTCCAGTGTATACTGGTCTCAGTTACTCCAAGATTCTAGGTGTGCTAGTGCCTGCTTTTGTCCTTTGTCCCTGTTTCTGTTAGCACAAGACCCTCTGGGTTTTTTGGAACAGATGTTACATTCCACTCACCAGTGATCTCATGATCCTGGATATGCTAGTGTGCCTGCCTGCAGCATGAAGAGTCCTCTGGGGACCTTGGGACCCTCTGCCAAGTTTGTGCACAAGATGGTGTGGGGGTGGTACTCACTGGAATGAACCCCAGCCACTGGTCCAGCAGATGTCCTTTGTCCCTGTTCCTGCCAGTACAAGACCCTCTGGGATTTTTTTGGAACAGATATTGTGTTCCACTCACCAGTGATCTTAAGATCCTAGGTGTGCTAGGGTTCCTGCAATGTGGCTAGTCCTCTGGGGACCTTGGCACCCTCTGCTGAGTTTGAGCCCAGGATGGCCTTAATGATTATTAAAATGAATATATATCAGTCCCTTGCATATCATATTTTGTTATAGAAAATATTTCTCTCCAAGATTCTTAATCAGGTATTAAAGTTATTTTTTGCTTCCTTTAATTTTTTATTTGCTATAAAAGAAAATTTACACCCACTTCTCCTGGAAAGAAGTTCTGCAATGTTTTAATAAAATTTTATATAAACATAATATTCAACTAGTAATTTCATTATGTCATGTCAATCATAGCTAAACTCATCCAGAAAGTTTCAGTAAAAATCAAATCTTATAGCAGTCTCCATAGCCATTTATGGGTTATTACTATGCTTTTAGGTTTTTAAACTCAGAACTAACTCATATCAAATTCCATGTACTTCACATTTACTTAAGGGTATTGTGTAGAGGACTTTTAATCTAGCAACATGGTTGCTCTGGCAAAGGATCTTATCCAAAGCCCTAAGTCTGTGTGGTTCACCTGGATAGAATTGGATTAGGGGAGGGAACAAGTATACTTCAGATGAAAATGTCAAATGGGAGGGCTTTCCTAACTATGTCACTCAAAGAATACCACTTCTGACCATCTCTGTCTTAGCCTTCATACTTCCTACCAACATGCATGGATGTCTTACAGTCAATTTAACCTGACTGCACTTGGCCTCTTATTCATGACTGTCCAATCATGTTACAATCGAATATAATCCTGAAACTCTTACATTCTTTTTGCTCAAAAAATTAGCAGCGCATAATGGTACAGGTTCTCATACTAGGTTGGGAAGTAACTAAGTATCAGGACGCTGAGAAACAGAAAAGAAATTCCATGAGCAGCTATTTGAATAGGATAGCCATAGGAACTAGGTTTACTAGCAAAATGGGGGAATCAAGATTTACTCAAGTAGCTTTATCTGCTACAGGGGAAAGTTTACAAAGATAGTCACACTGAATTTCTTTATTACTATGAATATCTCAATTATTCTTATTACCAAATGGCATTTTGTGTACATTTTAGGTAACATGTGAACATTTTAATGAAACCCAAATACTTGTGTTTGTCCATGTATAGATTAGAATGTCAGATTCAATGAAGATAATTATCTAGAATCAAAACCTTTTGGACTTGAAGCTAAACAGGTTACCTGCTCGTAGAGTCATATAAAATGATGCTTGAAAGGCAGTCCATGTAAAATTATATAGACAGATCAATTAATGAGCCTGATTCTTCTCTAAAAAAAATGAGTGAGTCTCCATTGCAAGCTTTCAGCTAGCCCAGGAGAAAGTGATGTGCATATTAAGAGTGCTTTCTGTAGCTGCAGTGTGTTAAGTGGATTGGAAGTAGATCAGAGTAAATGATAGATAACAAAGCAGAATTTATAACAACCAAGATAGCTTGTACTACTCTGGTGGCAAAGGATATTTAAGGACTTGATCAAATTAATAAATATGTAAAGGATAAACTAACTGAAAATGGAAATACATTGTAAGTAGTAAGTGACATATACAAGAAGAAAAGGAGATGTTTTAAATTTTGACCTAAAACATTTAGCTAAAACAGATTTTCAGTAATTACTTTAAATGCATCCAGTTTAATATGATATATTTGCAGTCACCTGCGAACATCTAATATGTTGAATTCAGTAAATATACCTGTGCTGGAAAGTTTAAAAATTATGTGCATTTGAGTAATGATTGAACCTTTTGAAATTGGAACATCTGGCCCGATGCCACTAAAGTAAGACAAAAAGAAACCTTAAGGAACTGGAGACAAAACTCACATGAGGTGATGATGCTTAGTGTTAGTTGAAATCCCTTAGATTAAGTTTAATTAGAACACACATATATACAAACAGAAACAAGAAGTTAAAGAGAAAACTCATCAAGTCATCATGTATAGTGATACTTAAGAACAAATATAATTGCTACCCTCTTCACACAGAGTTAGCTTCTTCACAGTGACCTATGAAAAGCTATGAAAAGCAGTAGATTTCAGTATGTTCATGCACCACTTCTATCATGGTTAAATTAAATTACCTTTACTTTAAAATGTCTAAGAATTTGCAATTAGATTCTGCAAGTAACAGTTCTCCAAATTCCACAACTGGCTGTTAGTATAGAATACTTAGTGGAGTTTTCTATTATTTTTGTTTGTTAAGTTGTATTATTTGTTTCATTGTTGTTATTTTTATTTGGTTTTGCTTGGATATTGTTTATTTAGTTAGTTGTATTTTGTTTTCTTGGATATAAAAATTGAACATATTTTCTATAGATTAATTCATCTCAACAACAACAGTATCAACTGCCAAGTATTGCCCTCAATTGGAAATACATCCAAGATCCTAGGAGCTTATTAAGATTAAACATGACACATGGAAAGAGTGCACTGAAAACCAAAGTAGTGTCTTCTCAGAAAAATCATATCTTTAAAAGAGGCCCCATAATATCTGGTGACACATTTCTATCACAAACAACAACTTACACAATTAACAATATTTATTAGTGGTAATATATTTTATAAAAGTTATTTTTCCAAATTATTAACACCATTTTTAACTTGGGTAAACAAAAGTTTCTAGAATTAAATGTTTGGTCACACCTTTGATAAAAGAAGGAAACAATACACATTTAAAATGTGGGCTAGTACTTGCTTCTAGATTAGTTCTTTATCAGTTTATTCTAAGGTAAAGAACTGTCTTTATAAGAATTCCATGAGAGTTGACCTCTTTGAACTATGGCCTGTGCTGGATCAGAATTCAACCCTAATGAGTTAAAATGAAAACCAACCCAATTGTATGTTGTCCAAGAATTAGACCTTGGGATATATAACAGGAAAGCTGAGTGGGCCATTCACTCATTGGCCATAGACAGTCCATACATCTTAATGACTGCTCTCAGAACAAATATAAAAATTCAACCATTCTTCATAAAGAGCTTCAGTGATCGTGTTTGGTTTAATAATGATTTTATCTGAGTATGTTTCACAAAGGTTTGCATGGGAAGAGCTTTTTCCTTTATGTCATAATGTAAAAGGTAGGTTCAATTCACTGGATAGCAAGTAGTCACAATGGTGCCTTAACTAGGGATGAGTGTAGTTTTGTGGACCTGGTTATTTATCAAGAAAGGGTTGGAATGAAAAAACAAGACTGACTCGTCTCTACTCTCTGGCTTCCTCCCTCAACCATATGATACATTCTGTTTGGATCACCACCCCATCACTGAGATGCCATCTGTCACATTGTCACATAGCCAACAGGACTTCAACAGACAATGAACCAGTGATAATATCTTTTCATGGGATATTTACTTTCAAAAGCAAATTAAAGTAAACTTATATAAATAAACTCATTTCATCATAAATAAGTGTTCAGAACCTAAGAATAATAGTTATAGATGAGAATGAAGATTTTCAACTTAAAGGGCCAGTAAATATCTTCAACATATTTATAAAAGAAACTTCCCTAACCTAAAGAAAGAGATGACCATGAACATAGAAGAAGGCTATAGAACTCAAATAGACTGGACCAGAAAAGGAATTCCTCCAGACCAATAAACATCAGAGCAACAAATGCAATAAAAAAAGATAGAATATTAAAATCAGTAAGGGAAAAATGTCAAGTAACATATGAAGGCAGACCTATTAGAATTACACCAGAATTCTCACCAGAGACTATGAAAGCCAGAAGATCCTGGACAGATATAATACAGACCCTAAGAGAACACAAATGCCAATCCAGGTTACTATACCCAGCAAAACTCTCAATTACCATAAATAGGCAAACCAAAGTATTCCGTGACAAAACCAAATTCACCCAATATCTTTCCACAAATCCAGCCTTTCAAAGAATAATACAGGGAAAACACCAACACAAGGTGGAAAATTAAGTCCTAGAAAAAGCAAGAAAGCAATCCTTCAACAAACCTAAAAGAAGACATCTGCAAGAACAGAATCCCAACTCTAACAACAAAAATAACAGGAAGCAACAATTACCTTTCCTTAATATCTCTTAATATCAATGGACTCAATTTCCCAATAAAATGACATAGACTAACAGACTGGCAACATGAAGAGGACACAACTTTTTGTTGCTTACAGGAAACCCATCTCAAGGAAAAGACAAACTTCCTCAGAGTAAGAGGCTGGAAAACAATTTTCCAAGCAAATTGTCCCAAGAAAAAAGCTGTAGTAGCCATTGAATATCAAATAAAATTGAATTCCAACCTAAAATAAAAAAAAAAAAAAAAAAAAAAAAAAAAGACACGGAGGGGTACTTCATACTCATCAAAAGTAAAATCTTCCAAGATGAACTCTCAATTCTGAATATCTATGCTCCAAATGAAAGGGCATCCACATTCATTAAAGAAACTATAGTAAAGCTCAAAGCGTACATTGTACCTCACACAATAATAGTGGGAGATTTAAACACCCCCACACTCACCAATGGATAGATCCTGGAAACAGAAACTAAAGAGAGACACATGGACACTAACAGAAGTTATGAAACAAACAGATTTAACAGTTATCTATATAACATTTTATCCTAAATCAAAAGGATATAACTCCTCAGCACCTCATGGTACCTCCTCCAAAACTGACCATATAAGCAGTCACAAAATAGGCCTAAACAGATACAAAAATAGTAAAATTATACCATGCATCCCATCAGGTCACCAGGGACTAAGGCTGATGTTTAATAACAGCATAAATAATAGACAGCCAAAGCCAACATTCACATGGAGGTTGAACACTTTACTCAATGATAACTTGACAAGGAAGAAAAAGGAAAAAAAATTAAAGACTTTTTAGAATTTAATGAAAGTGAAGTGTGAGGAGCTGGTTTGGCTGCGGCCCCTAGATGGTGCCTGGGACTGCTGCCAAGTCTAACGGCTAACAACTGACATCCTCATATCCCTCAAGATAGCCACGTCCATTAAACTGCACTGCACAGATGCACCATGAGGAAAGATCAGATGAAGTGACAAATGTAGTCCTGAGCCAATGAACTATGCCTACATGGAATAGGGTGATGGGGAGTGGACTAGAGGGTATAAAAGGGGATGGCCGAGAGAGAAAAGAGGAAAGGAAGGGGGATCGTTTTAGTGCACATAGTTATATGCTATGAATAAACTGCTTTGAGAAGGACATGGGTTTCGTCGCTTCTTTTCTGCTGGTTGGAGATGGCAGCGACAAATGGTGGCGCGTACAGGGATGATGTGGAATCTCTACTTGTTTCTCTGCCTCAGGTACTTGTCCTGCCTCTCCACCTCGGCCAGGTACAGGGCTAGCTTCTCGTACCTGTCATCCACCCAGGGAGTGCCTACAGCTTCACCTTTGCTGTTCTGGGCCGGCTTGCCTCTGCTCTGTGCGAGCAAGAACTGAGTGAACCTTGCCGCTGCTTCTTGCGGGAGACAAAACTGAGTGAACCTTGGCTTCCGGGTCTTGCTGTTGGGGCTTGTCAGACCCAGAGGCGTCGCTGCTCCGGGCAGGCTCGGGGCCTATCAGGGCCAGGGCAGGGGCCTGGTGCTGGGAGGCCACCAGGCCCTGAAGGTGCTCGATCAGTTGGAAGCTCCTGTTGAGAGCATCGAGAGCGGCATTTGGGGCCAGGGCCGCGGGCTCGTCGGGCCGGAGCAGCTCTTCAAGCAGCTAGGCAAAGAAACCGTGACGATCCGGAGGCGGCAACAGCTGGGTGGCGGAGGCCATGGGCAAGGACTACTACCAGACACTGGGCCTGGCCCGCGGCATGTCCAACAATGAGATCAAGCGAGCCTAACAGCCACGCCAGGTGCTGCGCTACCACCTGGACAAGAACAAGGAGCCTGGCGATGAGGAGAAGTTCAAGGAGATCACCAAGGCCTACAACGTGCTCAGCGACCTGCCCAAGCAGGAGATTGAAAAGATCTCCATCTCATCCAGAAACATCCTGGAGCACTGTTTGAACAGAAAGCAGCCCAACTTGCTACTGAAATNGAAGATATAAAGTCAAAGTATGATGAAGAAAAGAGTCTCCAAGCAGCTGCTGAACAAAAAGCGACACATTTGACAGAAGAATTAAACAAACAGACAACTGTAATTCAAGATCTGAAAATTGAACTGCTTCAGAGACCTGGTGTAGAAGATGTTGCTGTACTAAAGAAAGAACTGGTCCAAGTTCAAACACTAATGGATTACATGACTTTGGAACGTGAGAGAGAATCTGAAAAACTCAAAGATGAATGCAAAAAGTTACAATCGGAACATGCTAATACAGAGGCTACAATAAACCACTAAGGAGTGAACTTGCCAAAGACCCCCAAGAAGTTGCAGTATATGTGCAGGAAATACAAAAACTTAAAGGTTCAGTTAATGAATTAACACACAAAAAAAAACGGAACTTGACTGAAAAATTGCAGAAAACCTAGGCTAAGCCCACTTAGAGGAGAAGCACAATGAAGAGTCAGCGAGTAGGAAGACTCTCCAGGCAGCCCTCCACCAGCGAGACCAGGATAAAGCAGGAGAGGCTAGGGAGGAGGAGGAGAAGGAGCTGCTGCCCAGCCTGGATGTCTTCTTGAGCCACTACACAAGTGAGGACAATGCCTCTTTCCAAGAGATTATGGAGGTGGCCAAGGAAAAAAGCCATGTGAGGCATGTGTGGCTCTACCAGGCCGAGGAGGAATTTGAGAAGTGACAGAAGGATAATCTTGAACTCCCATCAACAGAGCATCAAGCCATTGAGAGCAGTCTAGCTGGAGTGGAGACCTGGAAGTACAAGGCCAAGAACTCTCTCATGTACTATCCCGAGGGTATCCCTGATGAAGAGCAGTTGTTTAAGAAACCGCGTCAGATAGTACATAAGAACACACATTTCCTCCGGGACCCCTTCAGTCAGGCTTTGAG
>NC_034599.1:1394048-1414997 GCF_900095145.1 Mus pahari | reverse complement strand
GACTGCTAGATCCTTGGACTTCCATTCACAGCTACTACTGAACCATTGTTGGGATTTGGACTGCAGACTGTAAGTCATCAATAAATTCCTTTACTACATAGAGACTATCTGTAAGTTCTGTGACTCTAGAGAACCCTGACTAATACACACACACTCTCCCATTTCCACCTCAATGCTCTTGAATCCCTCTGACAAACCTCTACAGAACCAAGGGCCTCCCCTCCCACTTATTTCAGATAAGGCCATCATCTGCTACATATGTATCTGGATCCATGGATCCCTCCATGGTTTAGTCTCTGGGAGATCTGGGTGGTCAGGTTAGTGGGTATTGTTCTTCACATGGACTTTTAGTTTATTTGAATTATGTGTCCAAAAGATACATAACCCAATGACCAATGACATCAGCTTGAGGATTTAGCTTTCATTTCTAACCATGTTTGTTTACTAGTTTCTAGTCGTACAGTTAATATGGAGACGATTTTTAAGACAGAAAATTAGGAACTGTTAGTTTTATCAAAATACAGTTCTATTTAACTTTCTATAGGTTAAACTATATATCTTAGCTTTTGTCTACCAACAACTGCCTTAAACTGAAATGTATTAATTTGATTGTAATCCAAAAATACAGGTCTTGGAATATTTGAGCTAAGAAGTAAATTCAGAAAGACCTGGCTAGTAAATGCATTGAAATCAACAAGTTGCTAGGGAAATTCTAACCCATCTCTCATTGTCTTTTATGGTCCATATCAGTGTTACTGCACAGGGATCTGTAACAGCCACCTCATCTAAGACTGCAGGTTCCAAAGAGGTCATGAACAATGCAACAGTATTTTGAATTCAATGACCTTCTCTAGACACAGTGAAGAGCTATAAATATAAGCTCCAGTGGACAAAATACAATAGCTGTTTTCCTCAAAAGCTTTCAAGTATCTCACAGCATTCATTACTTCTGTTGTACTGAAGAGGCTTTTCTCATAACTAGTACAAAGCCAATGTACTTGTTTCTAAGGCCTAAGATTATATGAAACTCAAAAACTATTTTTGACTAAACTTCATGGTAGGTACTTTTTCTAGTTTTAAGAGATTTTACAAATTCTGTTTTGCTCAAGAATCTAAGATATATTTGTGTTAGAATGTACAAATCCATTGACTATTCCTTTGTATGGGTAAACAATACAACTATGTGGCATGTTTATAAACATGTGTGAAAGTTTAGATGTCAAATTTTAAAAGAAAGCATAGTCATAGATTAACCTTTCTTTTTTAGTGCTTATTGTATTTTGTTAAGAAAATTCTCACCTTCAGGTTTGCACCTGTGCCTGGAGCAGACCCTTGGTTCTGGATCTCCACTCTTCCCACACCCAGAGGGAGCTTGACTCCCAGGAACTCAGACACACCAAAATCTAAGGATCACAGAATCACAGGATCACTGAGACAGCTGGACTCTGAGGAGTTCTCACACACCCAGGAACATGGGAGGGACAGAATCTGATCAGAGACACCAAAGGCAGGTAGCACTAAAGGTAATCAGATAGAGAAAGACAAGCACAAGAACATAAGCAACAGAAATCAATACTACTTAGCAATATCAGAACCCAGTTCTCCCACCACAGCAAGCCCTGGATACTCCAACTCACATGAAAAGCAAGATTCTGACTTAAATTCTATCTCATGAAGATAAAGAAATAGGAGGCTCCCAACACACATACATTAGAGGACTTCTGGGTCTGTGTTCATTCAGAGATGATGCACCTAGTCCTCAAGAGACTAGAGGTCAGGTGGGGTGGGGGTTGGTATATCCAAGTGGAGACAGGGGCTCGGGAGGAGGTATAGGATGTGGAATAGTTGGAGGGTGGATAGGAGGGGAGGATAAAATGCGGAGTGTAAAAAAGAAAAAGAATAAAAAATAGAAAAAAACAAAAGCAAAAAAACAACAAAAACCAAAAACAAACAAACAAAAAAGAAATACAGAAGAACAAATGTAAGCAAATAGAGGAGACACATAAATCTCATGAAATGCTGGAAAAATACAACTAAATGAGTAAAGGAGTTGAACAAAACCATCTGTGAACTAAACATGAAATAGAAAAATTTAAGAAATCACAAAGATTATTTTGTTCCCTATTCTAAAGAGAAATGAAGTATCCATGCATTGGTCTTCTTTCTGGATTTTCTTGTGTTTTCCAAATTGTATCTTGAGTATTCTAAGTTTCTGGGCTAATATCCACTTATCAGTGAGTGCATATCAACTGAGTTCTTTTGTGCTTGGATTACCTCACTCAGGATGATATCCTCCAGATACATCCATTTGCCTAAGAATTTCATAAATTCATTGTTTTTTATAGCTGAGTAGTAGTCCATTGTCTAAATACACCACATTTTCTGCATCCATTCCTCTGTTGAGTGACATCTGGGTTCTTTCCAGCCTCTGGCTATTATAAATAAGGCTGCTATGAACATAGTGGAGCATGTGTCCTTATTACAAGTTGGAACATCTTTTTGGTATATGCCCAGGAGAGGTACTGCTGGATCTTCCAGTAGTACTATGTCCTATTTTCTGAGGAACTTCCAGACTGAGCTGAGACAAAAGGATGTACCATCCAGAGACTGCGCCACCTGGAGATCCATCCCATAATCAGCCACCAAATGCAGACACTATTGCATATGCCAGCAAGATTGTGCTGAAAGGACCCTGATACAGCTGTCTCTTATGAGGCTATACCAGTGACTGGCAAATACAGAAGTAGATGCTCATTGTTATCCATTGGTTGGAACACAGGGCCCCCAATGGAAGAGCTAGAGAAAGTATCCAAGGAGCTGAAGGGGTCTGCAACCCTATAGGTACAACAACAATATGAACTAACCAGTACCCTGAGATCGTGTCTCTAGCTGCAAATGTAACAGAAGACGGTCTAGTCGGCCATCATTGGAAAGAGAGGCCCCTTGGTCTTGCAAACTTTATATGCTCCAGTACAGGGGAACACCAGGGCCAAGAATTGGCAGTGGGTAGTTAGGGGACCAGGGAGGGGGAAGGGTATAGGGGACTTTCAGTATAGCATTTTAAATGTTAATGAAGAAAATACCCAATAAAAAAATTGAAAAAGAAAAAAGAAAAAACGAAATCACAAAGAGACACAACATTGGAAAGGAAAAACCTAGGAAAGAGATGAGGAGTCACATATACAAGAATTAGCAATAAAATACAAGAGATAGAAGAAAGAATCTCAAGCATAGAAGATACCATAGAAGACAATGACACAACAGTCAAAGAAAACACAAAAAGCAAAAATCTAATAGCCCAAAATATTCAAGAGAATGTAGGGCACAATGAAAAGAGGAAACCTAAGAATAATAGGTATAGAAGAGAGTGAAGATTCCAAACTCATAAGACCAGTAAACATCTTCAACAAAATTAAAGAAGAAAACTTCCCTAACCTAACGAAAGTGGTGCCCATATCAATGCAAGAAGTCTCCAGGACACCAAACAGATTGTACCAGAAAAGAAATTCCTCCTGTCACATAGTAATCAAAACACAAAATGCAAAGAACAAAGATTAAAAGATGTAAGATAATGTATAAAGGCAGACTAATCAAATTACACCGGACTTCACAACAGACTCTTAAGAAGCCTGAATATCTTGGGAAGATGTCATACAGACACTAGTTTATGCTACTATAAATAGCAAAATTCTCAATTACCATACATGGAGAAATTAAGATATACCATGAAAACATCCAAATTAAAATAATATCTTTCTACTAATCCAGCACTAAAAAGCATAATAAATGGAAAACCCCAACACAAGGAGGGAAACTACATACAAGAAAAAGCAAGAAGTTAATCTATTCACAACAATTCCAAAAGAAGAGAACCACACAATCATAATTCCTCCTCTAAAAATAAAAATAACAGGGAGCAACAATCATTGGTACTTAATATTCCTCAACAACAATGGACTCAGTTGCCCAGTAAAATGGCATTGGCTAATAGACTAGATGCATAAACATGAAAAATAAAACATTTTGCTGCATACAGGAAACATACCTAAGTGACAAAGACAGGCAATACCTTAAAGTAAAAGGCTGTAAAAAAATTTCCAAGGAAATGGTCCAAAGAAAAATGCTGGAATAGCAATTCTAGTATCCAATAAAATAAACTTTCAACCAAAAGTTATCAAAAAAGATGGGGAAGGCCACTACATACTCATCAAAGGAAAAATCCACCAAGATAAATTCTCAACTGTGAATATGCTCCAAAGGAAAGGGAACCCACATTTGTAAAAGAAACTTTACTAAAGCTCAAAGCACACTTGGAAACTCACACAATATTAGTGGAAGACTTCAACACTCCACTTACACTAAAAAACAAGTCATAGAAACAGAAACTAAATATGGACACTGAAACTAACAGAAGTTATGAACCAAATGGAATTAACTGGTATCTGCAAAACATTTCATCCTAAAATAAAACAATGTACCTTTTTCTTAGCACCTCATAGTACCTTCTCCAAAATTGACCATATATTCAGACACAAAGCAAACCTCAACCAATACAAGAAGTTTGAAATAATCTCAGGACTATCAAATCACCAAGGACTAAGCCTGGTCTTTAACAACAACAAAAACAACAGAACACTCATATACAACTAGAAGCTGAACTCAATGCAATGATAACTTGGTCAGGGAAGAAATAAAGAAAGAAATTAAAGACATTTTAAAATTTAATGAAAATGAAGGCACAATATACCGACACTTATGGGACACAATGAATGCAGTCTAAGAGTAAAATTTATAGCTCTAAGTGCCTCCATTTAAAAAAATGGAGAGAGCATACACTAGCAGCTTAATACCTCATCTTAAAGCCCTAGAACAAAAAGAAGCAAATACACCCAAGAAAAGTAGACAGCAGGAAATAATCAAACACAAGGATGAAATCAACCAGGTAGAATCAAAGGGCACTATACAAAGAATCAACAAAATGAGGAGCTGGTACTTTGAGAAAACCAACAAGATAGATAAACCCTTAGCCAGACTAACCAGTGGACACATAGACAGTTTCCAAATTAATAAAATCAGAAATTAAAAGGGAGATATAAAAACTAAAGTAATTCAAAAAAATCATCAGATTGTACTACAAAAGCCTATACTCAACAAAACTGGAAAATCTACATGAAATAAATTATTTTCTAGACAGATACAAGGTACCAATGTTAAATTAGGATGCAAATATTTCCATAATCCCAAAAGAAAGAGAAACAGTCATTAAAAGTCTTCCAACCAAAAGAAGCCCAGAATCAGATTGTTTTACTGGAGAGCTATATCAGACCTTCAAAGAAGACCTGATACCAATACTTCTCAAACTATTCCACAAGATAGAAACAGGAGGAATGCTACCCAGTACTTTCTATGAAGGCACCTTTATGATACCTAAACCACATAAAGAAACGACAAAAAAGGGAACAACATATCAATTTCCCATATTAGTATTGATGCAAAAATAGTTAATAAAATTCTCCTTAACAGACTCCAAGAACACATCAAAATAGTCATTCACCATGATTAAATAGGCATCATCTTAGGGATGCAGGTATGGTTCAATATACAGAAATCCATCAACCCAATCCACTATATGAACCAAATCAAAGAAAAAAATAACATGATCATCTCACTAGATGCTGAAAAATCCTTTTTGACAATGTACAACAACCCTTTCATTTTGAAAGTATTGGAGACATGAGGAATTCAAGGTCCATACCTAAACATAATAAGAGCAATATACAGTAAACCAATAGCCAACGTTAATTGAAGTCGAGAGAAACTAGAAGTAACCCTATTAAAATCAGGACAAGAGAAGGCTGCCTACTCTCATTCTATCTATTCCATATAGTACTTGAAGTTCTAGCAAGAGCAATTAGACAACAAATGGAGTTTAAAGGGATACAAATGGTACAGGATAAAGTCAAGGTGTCACTATTTGGAGAACTGTTAGTATACATAAGTGACACCAAAAATTCTACCAGGTAACTCCTAAAGCTCATAAACAACTTCAACCATGTGGCTAGATATAAAACTAACTCCCAGCATCATCTCTGATGGAAGTTCTCTACTATATGTGTGTTGGGGGCCCCATATCAGCTGGTGTAGCATCTTCAATAAATGGTGCTAGTCACACTGGCTGCCTGTATGTAGAAGAATGAAAATAGATCCACATTTGTCACCTTGTACAAAGTTCAAGTCCAAATGTATCAAGGACCTCAACATAAAACCAGATACACTGAATGCAATAGATGAGAAAGTGGGAAAGAGCCTTAAATTCATTGGCACGGGAGGAAATTTCCTAAACAGAACTCCAATGGCTCAAGAATTAATAAATGGGGCCACATGACACTGGAAAGCTTCTGTAAGGCAATGGATATAGTTGATAAGACAAATCCGCAACCTAAAGATTGTGAAAAAATCTTCACTAACCCCACATCCAATAGAGGTCTAATATCCAAATATATAAAGAACACAAGAAGTTAATCACCAAGAAAACCATACAACCCAATCAAAATACAGGGTATAGAACTAACAGAGAATTCACAACTGAGGAATCTCAAATGGCTGAGAAGCACTTAAAGAAATGTTCTAAATCCTTAGTGATCAGAGAAATGCAAATCAAAACAACACTGAAAGATCAAAACCTCAGGTAACACCACATGTTGAGAGGATGTGGAGAAAGAGGAAATCTCTTCCATTGCTGGTGGGATTGCAAACTGGTACAACCACTCTGGAAATCAATCTGGAGTATCCTCAGAAAATTGGAAATAGATCTACCTGAAGACCCAGCTATACCACTTTTGAGACTATACCCAAAAGATGCCTCACTATGCCACAGGGACATATGTTCCACTATGGTCATAGCAGCATTATTTGTGATAGCCAGAAACTAGAAACAATATAAATGACCCACCACAGAAGAATAGATAAAAAATGTGGTTCATTTACATAATACTACTCAGCTATTAAGAACGAGGACATCCTGAGATTTGCAGGCAAATGGATGGAACTAGAAAATATCATTCTGAGTTGTGTAACTCAGACCCAAAAGGGCAAGCATAGTATGTACTAACTAATAAGCGAATATTAGCAATAACAACAACAAAATCCTGTACAGAATACGCAAGATACAGTCCACAGAACTCAAAAAGATCAACACACAGTCCACATAACTCAAAAAGGTCAACAAGCTTAAGTGCCCAAGTGAGGATGCCTCAGTCCCACTTGGGAGAAAGAAGAAAGCAATCACAGATGAGGAGGGAAGGAGAAACCTTAGAGGGAAAGTGGATAGAATGGAGGGGAGTGGGAGGGAGAGGGGAACCTGCTCTGGTATTGGGTGAGGGAAAAGACTGAAACCCTGAGGGCCAGCAGAAAGAATGGAAGCAGGCAACCTCAGGAAATAGGAGTTTGCAGTACCACTCAGAACGCACCAGAGTCCTGGGAGGTCAGAGATTCCAGGGACTCAAAGAAATGAACCTGAGATGAAATGCCCAACAGTAGGGAGAGGGAACTTATAGAGCCCATCTTCAGCAGGAAGATAGGTTATCTAGTGAGGGATGGGTTTCCCATCCCACAGTCACATCTATGACCCATAATTGTTCTTGTCTGAAAGAATTACAGGGATGGAAATGGAGAGGAGCCTGAGGAAAAGAAGGTACAGTTACAGGTCCAAAGTGGGATCCAGATCAAAGAGAGGTCCCAAGACCTGACACTGACTGAGACTATAGGGCACTCACAAAAAGGGATCTATCACAACTGTACACTGAAAGACCCAAGAAGCAGCTGAAAGAGTCAAATATGGATATTTGTACCCAATGAATGAACAGAAGCAACTGACCCCTGTTGTTTAATTAGGGAAGGCTGAAAGAAGCTGGGAAGAAGGGCAATACTGTAGGAGGACCAGCAGTTTCAATTAATCTGGACCCCAGAATCTCTCAAACACTGGAATACCAAACAGACAGCATACACTAGTTGATAGCAGGTCCCCAACATACATACAGTAGAGGACTTCCAGGTCTTTGTTCATCCAGAGATGTTGCACCTAATCTTCAGGAGACTGGAGGTCCCAGGGAGTTTAGCAGTCATGTGGGGTTGGTGCTGGGAGCATCCATGTGGAAATGTGGTGGAGTGGGGAGGAGGTGTGGGATGTGGAGCAGTCAGAGGGTAGATGAGGTGGCAGGGAATGAAATATTGAATGTAAAAATATAAATTAAAAATAAAATTTAAAAACAGAAAAATAAGTATTATTTTAAATTTCTAGAAAATCCCCTAATTTTCAGAGCTGTTATGGATATAAAGAATTCTAGTATTATAGATATTATTTTGTCCCAGTCAGAACTACTGAATCCAATGGAAGAATACTTCCATTGAGTTATGCACAGTGGGCAATGATTAAAAGGTCCATTTTCTTTGTTAAACACTTGTGATTCTATTTATTTAAAAAGGACAGCAGATGCTGGTCAGGATGTGAAACACTCCTCCATTGCTGGTGGGATTGCAAGC
Source organism: Mus pahari (assembly GCF_900095145.1). Classification (NCBI taxonomy): domain Eukaryota; kingdom Metazoa; phylum Chordata; class Mammalia; order Rodentia; family Muridae; genus Mus; species Mus pahari. Next base: position 1,406,456 of record NC_034599.1, on the reverse strand, counting down.
TTGTACAACCATTCTGGAAATCAGTCTGGTGGTTCCTCATAAAATTGGACATAGTACTACTGGAAGATCCAGCAATACCTCTCCTGGGCATATACCCAGAAGATGATCCAACTGGTAACAAGGACACATGCTCCACTATGTTAATAGCAGCCTTATTTATAATAGCCAGAAGCTGGAAAGAACCCAGATGTCCCTCAGCAGAGGAATGAAAACAGAAATGTCGTATATTTACACAATGGAGTACTACTCAGCTATTAAAAACAATGAATTTATGAAATTCTTGGGCAAATGAATGTATCTGGAGGATATCATACTGAGTGAGGAAACCTAATCACAAAAGAACACACATGATATGTACACACTGATAAGTGGATATTATCCCAGAAACTTAGGATACCCAAGATACAATTTGCAAAACACAAGAAAATCATGAAGAAGGAAGACAAACGTTTGGGTACTTCATTCCTCCTTAAATAGGGAGCAAAATACCTATGGAAGGAGTTACAGAGACAAAGTTTGGAGCTAAGATGAAAGGATGGACCATCCAGAGACTACCACACCTGGGGATTTAACCCACAATCAGTCACCAAATGCAGACATATTGCACATGCCATCAAGATTTTGCTGAATGGTCCCTGATATAGCTATCTCATGTGAGGCTATGCCAGTGCCTGGAAAATACAGAAATGGATGCTCATAGTCATATATTGGATGGAACACAGGGCCCCAATGGAGGAGCTAGAAAAAGTACCCAAGGAGCTGAAGGGGTCTGCAACCCTATAGGTGGAACAACAATATGAACTAAACAGTACCCCCAGAACTTGTGTCTCTAGCTGCACATGTAGCAGAAAATGGCTTAATTGGCCATCATTGGGAAGAGAGGCCCCTTGATCTTGCAAACTTTATATGCCCCAGTACAGGGGAACGCCAGGGCCATGAAGTGGGAGTGGTTGGGTAGGGGAACGGGGGGGGAGGGTATAGGGGACTTTTGGGATAGCATTTGAAATGTAAATGAAGAAAATGTCTAATAAAAAATTGGGAATGAAAGGATGATCTCAGTCTACTATACACACTTTACTATCTAGATACATAAATTATCTGTGCTGCATAGATGCTGTCTTTGTCTGTGAGATGTTTACCTTTGTGAATAGTTGGTTTTCTAACCATTGCTTTGTTGTCTCAGCAATCACTTCACTCAACAATTTGCATTTGAAATCCAAAACTTTTATTCCTTTTTTTAAATTTAATTTTATTTTTAATTCACTTTTTACACTCCATATTCTATTCCCTGCTCATCCCCATCCACCATCATTTCTAAAAGATATGCCACACTCTCATGTGTTTACACTGGATCTTTATAGAAGCATGGTTCCAGTCAATAATTCCTACCAGCACATATGATAGATGCTTGAGAAGAGACTAGAATATTGTCATAAATGGAACAGTCACTTGTTTGCTATGTACTTACTCCACCTCCCTAGTATCTTTCATCTTGCTGATATGAATACAGTAACATGTTGGGAACAAATAAAAGGGGGGGCGGGGGGAAGGCCCTGAGGAAGAAGGGAAAAGGAAAAGGAGCCCAAGGTCCAGCCAGAGTTTCTGTGCTCTGCGCAGGCGGAGGCAGGCATTGGAGGGCTGCCTGAAGCTTTCCACTCTGCTGCAGGTGAGCATAGCCTCTGACCCACTCAGCAGGGTGTGGAGAAGGGGCAGCACCAACCTGGGGACCCTGAGATGACACCCTGTAGTCCCGGGTTTATGGGAGAGAGTGATAAGGGAAGAGGTTCCCAAAGCTGACCAGAGAGTACAGCAGATTTTGATGGAGCAGAGACTCTCTATGGTTTAGGGGCTTTATTATAGAAATGTAGGGAGAAAGAGAGGAGAGAGGGAGGGAGAGAGAGAGAGAGAGAGAGAGAGAGAGAGAGAGAGAGAGAGAGAGAGAGAAGGCTAGAGATAAGAGTAAGATGGAGGAGAGAAGAGCACTAACTGAAAGGAGAGAGGAGAAAAGACAAAGAGAGGGAAGAGAGAGGGTGAGAGAACAAAGGAGTGAGAGAGAAAGAGAGAGAGGTGGGGTTGAACACACCTTTTTATGGTCTTCATTGTTGCTAGGTAACTGGGGAGAAGTTTAGCCTGAAGGTCAGAAGCTTGTGTCATTGCTTATGTGACTACTGACCATGCTTCTCTTGTGAGGGCTGTGGGATGTGGTAACTTAGGCAGGGGCCGGAGTTCCAGGAGCATGAGGGAATGCCTACCATGTCATGAAGGTGAATTATGATCATCAGGGTTCAGACCTCAGCTTGACTGGAGACCAGTCTGCAATTCCCCACAGTAACATAAAATTTAAAAACTCCTTATGATATCACCAATCTTCAGAGAGGCTTCCTCCAGCAGGAGATGGAAACAGATGCAGAGGACCACAGACAGACATGCAGAGAGAGTCTAAATTGGAGATCCCCATCAGGTTCTTCCTGTTGGACACTGGGGTACTCCATGGAAGACAGGCAGAAAAGACTATAGAACTCAGAGGGGTTGAAGACACCAGGAGAACATGGTCCACTGGGTCAGCTAAGCAGGCCTCACAAGGGCTCAGAAAGACTAAAGTGGCAAATATCGGACCTGCATTTGTTTGCAACAGGTCCTCTGCATAAATGTTATGGCTACTAGCTTGTTCTTCTGAGACCCCCTAACTGCCTGCTGTTGAGACCCTTTTAATTGGTTGCCTTGTCTAGACTTGGCATAAGAGCTTTCATCTTGTCTTATTGTACCTTGTTTTGCCCTATTTGGCTGTCATCTCTCTGGGCCTGTTCTTTTCTGAGCAGAAGCCAACATGACAGTGGATCTGAGGAAGAGTAGGGTGAGAAAGGGGAGGTAGGAAGAGTGAAGGGACAGGAAAGTATGCTAGAGATATGTTGTAATAAAGATGACTCTATTTTCAATTAAATAAAAAAGTTTATGCATTTCTTGAGTTAATATTTTAAGAAGATATGAATCTAAGAAAAAAATGAAAAATCAAGAAGTTGATTTTTTGACTTGTGTATAGCTACTTAAATGTAAGCATAAGAAAAGACTTTATATAGAGTTAGGATTTCTGTATATATACTTGTTAAGTTACTACTGCAGTAGGGCAGGCTTCTAACAGTGAACTGATATATTTATAAAAATGAATGAGGGGATCTTGGAATAATGATTAACAAATTTATGTCAGTCTTCATGATCTACTAAGAGTTTAGTCACAGTCTTAACTTGTGAAGGTCAAAATTTGCAGTGGCAAATTCATATTTTTGAATCCATAATTATGGTGATTAGAATAGATATGGCCCTGTATTCCTGATATTCATGTATTAGAATGCTTGGCTCATAGGGAGTGACACTATTAGGAGTTATGGCCTTGTTGGAGAAGGTTTGGTCTTGTTGGCTTAAGTATGTCAATGTGGAGGTTGGCTTTGAGCTCTCATATATAAGCTCAGTCTACACCTAGTGTAGAAGGCATTCTCCTGGCTGCCTTTGGATCAAGTTATAGAACTCTCAGCTCCTCCAGCTCCATGTCTATCTACATACTGCCATGCTTCCTGCCATGATGATTATGGAATATTTAAAGGCAGCCTGGCTTCTGGTTAAGCTAGGCTTAAAACCCCGTTGACCCCACAGGGGATAATCCTGCAAGGGATGATAGGCATTTGCCATGCTCCTAGACACTGGGTTCCTGACAAGAGGCCATAGCTCTTCATTCGATACTTTTATGGCCATCACTCACATAAGAGCAATGTCCTAAGCCCATCCACAAGTAGAGGATGTGACCACAGATCATAGCACATCAAGACAGATATCCATCTTAATAAAGACCTGAAGGGCTTAGCTAATTAAGCTCTCCTCAAACACTATTCCCTGCAAACAGTATTTAACCTCGGGCCTGCCCTTAGAAAGTGGGATACGGTTTTACTCATCACAACTCTCCACCATGACAATAAATGCTTTAAAACCATGGACTGCCTCTTCTCATCAGGATCCTCCATGGGGAACAATGAAGCAGGCCTTTGTCTAAAGACCCAACCACCTAGTCTCCCACAGAAAGCCTCTCAGCACTCCCAGACACAGTCTCTATCAAGCCAAGTTGCCTGTCAGACAAGCTAAGGACACTCATTCCTGAAAGACCCAGCCTGAGCTCTCCTCCCTTTTTTTCCCTGGGGCAGGCCCCCCTCCATTCTCAGCTCTTCGGCAGAATCCAGTGGCATCTGTGGTGCACAATAGTCTGAGAACCTGATGCACCTAGCTTCTGTGCACGTCCATGAATCCCTGAGCCAACACTGGCTGTCCCCCAGGTACCACAGACTGTGCTCTCTGACCCCTGGAGTGGGGTCTGCATCTTCTAGGTGATAATAGACTAAAGCTCTGAAATTGTAAACTAGCCTCAATTAAATATTTGCAGTGGGAACTAATGGGGATAGGGGAAGAGGGGGAGGGAGGATAGCCCATGTCTGGCCAGAGTTCTTCCGATGCTCTGGGCAGGAAAATGTGGGAGGGCTGCCAGACACTTTCTACTCGGTCCCAGGTGGGCATGTAAGCCACTGGCCCCACTCAGTGAGGGGGGCAGCCCCCAACTGGGGACCCTGGGAAGGCACCCTGTAGTCCCCGGGGTTATGGGAGAGAGGGCTGAGGGAGAGAGGTTCCCACAAAGGCGAGAGTAAGTGCAGTGGGCCTTGATAAACAGACAGTCTATGGTTTTAGAGATTTATTGTACAAAGGAAGGGGGAAAGGAGAGAAGGTGGAGAGAGAGAGACTGGCCATAGCCAAGAGGAGAGAAGGGGGAAAGGAGAGAAAGAGAGAGAGAGAGAGAGAGAGAGAGAGAGAGAGAGAGAGAGAGAGAAGAGAGAGAGAGTAGAAAGGCTAGAGAGGAAGGGGGAGAGAGAGGAAGAGAGAGGAGAGTAAGGGGAGTAAGAGAAGTAAGAGAGCAAGGTGGGGCCAAGCAGCCCCTCTTATGGCCTTTACTGTTGCTAGGTAACTGGGGAGGTGTCTAGCCTGAAGGTCAGAAGCTTGGGACTTTGTCTACATGACTAAGAGCCATGCTTCTCCTGTGGGGGATGTGGGGGCGGTAACTTCAATGTGAGCCAGTGTTCCAGGAGACATGAGAGAACTCTTTCCATCCCATGTAGGTAAATTATCATCACCGGGTCCGGGGATTCAACATGTAGCCTCAATTGGAAACCAGGCTGTCTGTGCATAGCCCAAAGCCCCACAGTTTGCCTTTATAAGAATTGCCTTGGTCATGGTGTCTCTTCACACCAATGGAAACCCTAACTAAGGCAATAATTGATGTTATAATGTTTATTTAAAACATGTCCCCAGTGGAGTAGACTGTGGAATAAACTCATTTCAAGTTAAAAAACAATCAGTGTGTCATTAATTGTAAAAATAGCTGAGCAAAAGATAATACAGCCTTCTACTTTCCCAATAAAAACAATGGAATTACCATAGTTTTGGTAACTAAACTGTGGCACTAACTCTAATAGAACTTAAGTATTTATGAGTTATAGAAAATTATGGAAAGAATACAGTATTTTAATAAGCTGTGCTTAAAACTTGTATTTCTTGAAATTGTGAAGCACTATGAGAAAGTGATAACTGTCATAAGAAAGAGTGAAAATAAACAGTTCAAATCAATAGCATGGCACAAAAAATGGAAGACTTCCATGTAGTAATTTGTGAGAAGCATACAGGTACACCCTAGTTTTTCAAATTGTCCACACAGGTGCAGACGTGACATTGGCTCTGGAGATAGTCCTTTCAGATTCAAACATCAGAAATATTTTAGAGCTTATGTTATGTACTTTACCTTCCCCAAACACTGTATGGAAACAAAAACTAGTAAAACAATAATACAAATTAAATCTTGTCTGAAACTTTAAAAGAGTATCTCACTATCTTTAACCTTCCATTTGTAAGATGATATGGTGTATTGTATTTGATTTGTTTAGTTGGGACACATAAAGAATTAGAGCTGACTGGCACTTCTCCTAATGTTGAGTATAGCAGTGAAGATTTAAACTCCTTCCTCTCTGGAAGAGAATGCAGGTTAAGCATTATACACATGCCTGTAAGAGGTAAGAAATTTTCTAAGTTGGGTTATTTTGAGTTCTGTAAGTTTCTTTATAGGCATGCTCTTTTCTAGGTAGGCATTTTTCTTTATGATTTTTGAAATATATCTTCTGGGTGTTTGGAGCTGAAATTCTCCTTCTCCTTTTTCTGTACTGTTATTCTTAGATTTGATCTATCATAGTATCTCAGAATGTCTGGATGAGATGGTTTTAGTTTAGAATTCTATCACACCTTCAAAGAATACCCAATACCAATACCCTTCAAACTATTCCACAAAACAGAAACAGAAGGATTACTACCTATTCTGTTTGATGAAGCCACAGTGACCCTGATAACTAAACCACATAAAAACCCAACAAGAAAGAAAACTTCAGACCAATTTCTCTTATGAATATTGATGCAAAAATATTCAATAAATTCTCGCAACCTGAATCTAAGAACACATCAAAGTGATCATTCCCCATGATGATGTAGGCTTCATCCCAAGGATGTAAGAATGGCCCAATATATGGAAATCCATCAATGTAATCTACTATATAAACACACTCAAAGGGGGGTAAGAAACCACACATGATCTTCTCCTTAGATGCTGAAAAGGCATTTGACAAAATTCAAAACTCCTTCATGTTAAAAGTCATGGAAAGATCCGGAATTCAAAACTGATACCTAAACATAATAAAATCGATATACAGCAAACCAATAGCCACCATCAAAATAAATGGAGAGAAACTTGAAGCAATTCCACTAAAATCAGGGACTAGACAAGGCTACCCACTTTCTCCCTGTGTATTCAATATAGTCATGTCCTACCTAGAGCAAGTAGACAGCAAAAGGAGGTCAAAGGGATATGAATTGGAAAGGAAGAACTCAAGATCTTACTTTTTTTTCAGATGATATGATTGTATACCTATGTAACCAAAAATTCCATGAGAGAACTCCTACAGCTGAAAAACAAATTCAGCAAAGTGGCTAGATATAAAATTAATCAAGCAAATTAGTAGCCTTCCTCTACTCAAAGGATAAAAGGCATGAGAAAGAAATTAGGGAAACAACACCCTTCACAATAGTCACAAATAAAATAAAATATCTTGGTGTGACTCTAACCAAGCAAGTGACAGATCTGTATGAGAAGAAACTCAAGTCCCTCAAGAAAGAAACTGAAGAAAATGGAAAAATCTCACATGCTAGTTGATTAACAGGACTAGTTTAGTAAAAATGGCCATCTTACCAAAAGCAATCTACAGATTCAATGCAATCCCCATCAAAATTCCAACTCAATTTGTCATAGAGTTAGAAAGAGCAATTTGCAAATTCATCTGGAATAACAAAAAACCCAGGATATCAAAAACTATTCTCAACAATAAAAGAACCTCTGGAGGAATCACCATCCCTGATCTCAAGCAATAGTGATAAAAACTGCATGGTATTGGTATAGAGAGAGGCAGGTAGATCAATGAAACATAATTGAAGACCCAGAAATGAACTCGCACATATATGGTCACTTGATCTTTGACAAAGGAGCTAAAACCATTCAGTGGAAAACAGACCCCCTTTTCTACAAATGGTAGTAGTTCAACTGGAGGTCAGCATGTAGAAGAATCCAAACTGATCCATTCATATATCCTTTTACAAAGCTCAAGTCCAAGTGGATCAAGAAGACATAAAACCAGTTACACTGAGTCTAATAGAAGAGAAAGTGCTCAAACACATTTACACAGGGGGAATTTTCCTGAACAGAACATCAATAGCTCATGGTATAAGATCAAGTATAGACAAATGGGTTCTCAAAAAATTGAAAATCTTCTGTAAGGCAAAGGAAACTGCCAACAGGACAAAATTGCAACCTACAGATTAGGCAATGATCTTCACTACCCCTCCATTCCATAGAGGACTAACATTCAATAAAAACAAAGAATTCAATAAGTTAGACTCTGGAGAACCAAGTAACTCTATTTTAATAAGGTGGTACAGAACTAAATAAAGAATTCTCAACTGAGGAATCTGGAATGTTCCAGAAGTTCCTAAAGAAATGTTCAACATCCCTAGTCATCAGGAATGACCCTGAGATTCTACCTCACACCAGTCAGAATAGCTAAGATAAAAACTCATATTATAGTAGATGCTGGTGAGGATGTGGAGAAAGAAGAACACCCCTCCATTGCTGGTAGGATTGCAAGTTGGTACAACCACTCTGGAAACCAATATGGTGGATCCTGAGAATATTGGGCATAGTACTACCTGAGAACCCAACTATACCATTCCTGACCATACACCCAAAAAATGCTCCAACATGTAACAAGGATACATGTTCTGTTATATTTATAGCAGCCTTATTCATAATAACCAGAAGCTAGAAATAACCCAGATGTTCCTCAACAGAGAAATAGATACAGAAAATGTGGTATATTTACAGTGGAGTATTACTCGGTTATTAAAAACAATGACTTCATTAAATTCACATGACTTAAGCATCCACACGCAAACACAAAAAGAACACGCATTGTGTTTATTCACTGATAAGTGGATATTAGGAAATAAGCTTGGAATACCCACAATACAACTCACAGACCCTCTGAAGCTCAAGACATATGAAGACTAAAGTATGGATGCTTTAGTCCTACTTAGAACAGGGAACAATATAATCTAGGGAGGAGGAGGGAGGGATGCACCTGGAAGTGATAGGGATGGGGAGGGGAAAGGGCAGACAGGATTAGGTTTGTGAAGAGAAGTGAAAGAAGTTAGGAGATGGAGAACTCATGGCAGCTACTAGAAAGTCTGAGATGCCAGAAAAGAAAGACTACCAGAACACAATGGGGATGACATTAGCTGAAACACGTAACAAAGGGAAGAAAGAACCTGTAGCGACCATATCCAGATGATAGGCAAGGTTCTCTTTGAGGGAAGGGCTCACCCACCTATCTCAAAATTAACACAGAATTTTTCTGTTGAAAGAAATGAAGGAACAAAGAGTGGAATAAAGACTGAAGGATAGGCCTTCCAGAGACTGCACCACCTAGAGATACAGCCCATCTGCAGACATCAAACCCAGATACCATTGCTTATGACAAGAAGCACTTGCTGACTAGAGCCTGGTATGGCTGTCTCCTGAGTGACTCTTCCAGAGCCTGAATACAGATATGAATGCTCGCAGCCAACCATCAGACTGAACCCAGGGAACCCGATAGAGGAGTTCTGATGGGGAAAAACTGCAAAAGTTTAAGGAGTTTGCAACCTTGTAGGAAGAACAACAGTATCAACCAACCAGACCCCCAACAGTTCCCAGGGACTAAACCACCATCCAAAGGGTATACATGAAGAAACACATAGCTCCAGATGCTTACATAACAGAGCATTGCCTCATCTGACATCAATGGGAGGAAAGCCCTCGATCCTCTGGAGACTCAATGCCCCAGTGTAGGAGAATGCTGAGGTGGTGAGACAGGAATGGGTGAGTGGGTGGAGCAGCTCTCTTATAGAAGGTTTGGCAGGGGCAGGATGTCATAGGGGTTTGTGGAGTGGAAACAGGGAAGGTGGATAACATTTGAAATGCAAATAAATAAAGTAAGAAAAGGGAAAAAACATGTTTTTGGCATATCTATTTCTTTTCTTATATATTTTATACCTGAGACTATCTCTTCCATCTCTTGTAGTCTGTTCATCATTCTTGCATATGTAGTAGTTCTTATTCACTTACCTACATTTTTCATTTCCGTAATTTCCTCAGTTTTTGTTTTCTGTATTGTTTTAATTCCATTTTCAGATCTTGAACAGTTTTTTTTTTCCTCCTGTTCTTTTCCTTATTTTCCCCTTCTTTTCTTGGCATTCTTTGAGGAATTTATTTATTTCCTCCATTTTTTTTGTTTGTCTTATTCTCAAATTCCTTAAGAGATTTTTTTAAAATTTCCTCTATAACAACCTGAGTCATCTTCATAATGTTGGTTTTCTTGTGCTTCAGCTGCATAGAAAATTCAGGTCTTGCTGTCTTAGGATAACTAAAATGGTGAGAATTTATATAAAATTTTTAAAAATTATAACTCAAAACAGTAACATAAAAACAGATACTCGAGAAATTCAAAAAATTTACAAAAACCTGTATGACAGAAAATTAGAAAATCTAAAAGTAATGGACAGATTTCTTAATAGATATCACTTATAAATGCTAAATCAAGATAAGATAAACAATTTAAGTTGATCTAAAGCACCTAAGGATATAGAAGCAGTAATTAAAATTTTCCAACCACAAAACGTCCAGTGTTCTAGTGTATAACTCTACCAGGTTTTCGAAGGAGAGCTAATATTAATGTTCATTAAATTATTCTACAAAATAACAACAGAGGAACATTGTTCTATTTATTTTATGAGGCCAGAGTCATCCTATTACCCAAACCACTCAAAGACTCAAAAAAGAAAAAAAAAAGAACCAGGTGTGGTGGCCCACGCCTTTAATCCCAGCACTCAGGAGGAAGAGGCAGGCAGACTTCTGAGTTCGAGGCCAGCCTGGTCTACAAAGTGAGTTCCAGGACAGCCACCGCTATACAGAGAAACCCTGTCTCAAAAAAAAAAAAAAAAAGAAGAAGAAGAAGAAGAAGAAGAAGAAGAAGAAGAAGAAGAAGAAGAAGAAGAAGAAGAAGAAGAAGAAGTGCAGATCAAATTTTCTCATGATTATTAATGGAAAAATACTCAACTAAATAGTCACAAACCAAATCCAAGATCACAACAAAAAAAATCAATTATCATCATGCCAGAGATTCAGGGATGGTTTATCATATACAAATCTGTCAATGAAATTCACCATATTAACTAACTGACAGGGAAAATAATAACATGATGTTCTCATCAGATGCTAAGAAATCTTTGACAAAACAAAAAAAAAAGTCCTTTCATGATAAAAGTCTTAGAGAGATCGGGGTATACAGAGGGCATACCTAAACATAGTAAACATGATATACAATACACAATACCGATGATCAAATTTAATGGAGAAACCTCAAAGCAATTCCAGTGATATCAGGAAAAAGACAAGGTTGACCACTCAATATCAATTCAATATACTTCTTCAAGTTTTACCTAAAGGAATAAGAAAAAAACTGGTCAAGCTGTTTCCTAGTGTGCACTTCTGTCAGGGCAGATCAAGAAGTCCAGCTGATGCAGGACACCTTCCCTCCTCATGAGGCATATCTCCCTTCTGGTCTACTTTTCCATGGAGCAGATCATCTAGTCTGCCCATCTCATCATCCCATAATCTGCAGGTCTCTCAGGAGATCTGCTTCAACAAAGGACATAGGAGGCAGGCTCCAGACAGAGACACCTAGGCCAGTTAACACTGAAGATAACAAGAGGCAAGTACAAGTACATAAGCAACAGAAGCCATGTATTTTGGCACCATCAAACCCCATCTCTCTCACCATAGCACACCCTGCATACCCCAACACACCTGAAAGGTATGATGCTGACCTAATATTCTACCTCATGAAAATAAGAGACTTTTAAAAAGGATGTAAATAACACACTTAACAAAACAGGAAAATATAGGCAAACAGGTAGAAGCCTTTAAAGAGGAAACAAATAAAATACAGGAAAACTCAATCTAACAGGTGAAGGAATTGAACAAAGCAATCCAGACTTTTCAACAAAGACTCTAAGAGCCAGCAGATCCTGGACAGATATCATGCAGACCTTAAGAGAACACAAATCCCAGCCCAGGCTACTGTATGCAGCAAAACTCTTAATCCCCATAGATGGGGAAAACAAATATACTATGATCAAATCAAATTTGAAAAATACATATCTATGAATCCACGCCTACAGAGGATTCTAGAATGCAAACTCCAACACAAGGAGGGAATCTATACCAAAGAAAACAAAAGAAATTAATCACCTTACAACAAAATGAAAACAAGAGAATCATGCACACACACACACACACACACACACACACACACACACACACACACTATCATATCCAAGAACAAAAATAACAGGAACTGACAATCATCTGTCTTTAATATCTCAATATCAGAGGACTCATTCCCCAATAAAAAAGACAGGCTAATAGACTGGATATGCAAACAGGATCCAGCATTTTACTGCATACAAGAAATACACTTCAGTTACAGAGACAAACACTACTTGACAGTAAAAGAGCAGAAACAGTTTTCCAAGCAAAGAAAGAAGCTGGAATAGCTATACTTATATCCAATAAAATAAACTTTCAACCAATAGTAAGAAAGAAAGAAAGAAAGAAAGAAAGAAAGAAAGAAAGAAAGAAAGAAAGAAAGAAAGGAAGGAAGGAAGGAAGGAAGGAAGGAAGGAAGG
>NC_034599.1:1378187-1393943 GCF_900095145.1 Mus pahari | reverse complement strand
AAGAAAGAAAGAAAGAAAGAAAGAAAGAAAGAAAGAAAGAAAGAAAGAAAGAAAGAAAGAAAGAAAGAAAGAAAGAAAGAAAGAAAGAAAGAGGAAGGATACTTTATACTCATCAACAGAAAATTCCACAATGATGAACTCTCAATTCTGAATATCCTTGCCCCAAATTAAAGGGCACTCACATTAATAAAAGAAACTTTACTAAAGCTCAAAATACATACTGAACCTGACACAATAATACTGGGAGTTTTCAACACCCGACTCTTACCAATGGACAGGTCATTGACATGGAAAATGACAGAGACACAGTGAAACTAATAGAAGTTGTGAAACAAATGGACTTAACAGATGTCTACAGAACATTTCAACCTAAAACAAGAGAATAACCTTCTTCTCAGAAACTCACTTTAAAATTTTCATATAATTGGTCACAAGCCTCCACAGATATAAGAAGATTGATGGTATCACATACAACCCATCAGATCACCACAGACTAAGGCTAGACTTCAGTAACAACAACAACAATCCCACAAAAAGTGTACATACCCATGGAAACTCAACAACTCTCCTCTCAATGACAACTCAGTCAGGGAAGAAATACAGAAATAAATTAAAGACTTTCTAAAATTCAATGAAAATGAAGACATAATGAAAGGAAATCAAATCAAATCAAATCAAATCAAATCAAATCAAATCAAAACAAATGAAAACAGCATACCCAATCTTATGGGGCACAATGAAAGCTGTGGTAATAGGGAAACTAATAGCTCTAAGTGCCCTCACAAAGAAATTGGAAAGATCATACACTAGCAACATAACAGACCACCTGAAAGGTCTAGAAGAAAAGAACCAAACACACTCAAGAAGAGTAGACCACAGGAAATAGTTAAATTCAGGACTGAAATCAACCAATTAGAAACAAATAGAATGACACAAAGAATCAACAGGACAGAAAAGCTGATTCTTTGAGAAAATCAACAAGATAGAAAAACCCTTAGCCAAAGTAACTCAAAGAAACGCAGAGTGTCTAAATGAACAAAATCAGAAATGAAAAGGTAGATATAAAAAAAACTGAGAAAATTTTACAAAATCATCAGATTTTATTACAAAAGTCTATACTCAACAAAATTGGAAAATATAAAATGGATGAGTTTGTAGACAAATACCATATACCAAAGTTAAGGCAAGAGCAGGTAAACTGTTTAAAATGTCCCATAAACTCTAAGGAAATAGAAATAATCATAACCACCCCCCCCCAAAAAAAAGGAAAAAAAAGTACTAGGGCCAGATGGCTTCAGAGCAGAATTCTACCAGAGCTTCTAAGGAGAGCTAATTCCAATATTTCTTAAACTATTCTATAAAATATGAACAGAAGGAACACTACCTAACTCATTCTATGAATCTACACTTACTCTGATACCTAAATTACACTGCGACCCAAGAAAGAAAGAGAATTAATTTCTCTTATGTATAACAATTCAAAAATACTCAATATAATCCTCACAAACCAAATCCAAGAACACATCAAAACCATGATTCACTACAATCAAGTAGGCTTAATCCCAGGAATGCAGTGATGGTTCAATATAGGAAAATCCATCAAGACAATCCACTACATAAAGAAACTCAAAGAAATAAAATCACATTATCATCTCAGTAGATGCAGAAAATGCCTTTGACAAAATGCAACACCCCTCCATGATAAAAGACTTAGAGAGATCAGGAATTCAATGGCCCATACCTAAACATAACAAAAGCTATATACAGAAAGACAATATCAAGCTAAGTGGAAACTTGATGCATCCTACTAAAATCAGGGACAAGACAAGGCTGCCCATTCTCTCTCTATGTTTTCAATACTTTACTGGAAGTTCTAGTTAGAGCAATAAGACAACAAAAGGAAATCAAGGGGATACAAACTGGAAAGGAAGAAGTCAATGTATCACTATTTGTAGATTATATGATAGTATACATAAGTCATCCCAAAAGTTCTAACCGAGAACTCCTACCACTGATAAACAACTTCAGCAAAGTGGCTGGATATGAAATTAAGTATAACAAATCAGTAGCCTTCCTCTAGTCAAAGGATAAGTGGACTAGAAAAGAAAATAGGGAAATATCCCACTTCACAATAGTCAAAAAGCAATAGAAAATATCATGGTGAAACTCTAACCAAAGAAGTGAAAGATCTGAAGATAAAAATTGAAGAAGACATCAGAAGATGGAAAGATCTCTTATGTTCATGTTAGTATTAACATAGTAAAAACTGGCCATCTTAGCAAAAAACATCTACAGATTTAATGCAATTCACATCAGAATTCCATCTCAATTCAAAGAGATAGAAAGAGCAATTCTCAACTTCATATAGAATAATAAAAATCTCAGGATAGCAAAAACTATCCCCATCAATAAAGGATTTCTGGGAAAATTACCATCACTGACCTCAAGCTGTACTACTGAGCAACACTAAAAAAAATGTACAATGTATTGGTGCAAAGACAGATAGGTCAATCAGTGGAATAGAATCGAAGACCCAGAAATAAACCCTCACATTAATGGACACTATATCTTTGACAAACAAGTAAAAAAACATACAATGGAAAGAAGAACACATCTACAATAAATGGTGCTTATAGAACTGGTGGTTTTTATGTAGAAAAATGAAAATAGGTCTATATTTATCACCTTACACAAACTGCATGTCCAAGTTGTCAAGGACCTCAACATAAAACTAGACACACTGAACCTAACAGATAAGAATGTGGGGGAAAGCCTTGAGCTCATTTGCACAGGGGGAAATTTCCTTAACAGAACTCCAATGGCCCAGGCTCTAAAATCAAGAGTTGATAAATGGTACCTCATGAAACTGAAAAGCTTCTGTAAGGCAAAAGATACAGTCAAATCAACAATGGACATTCAATAGATTCGGAAAAATTTTTCACTTACCCCACATCTGATTGAAGGTTGTTATTATAAATATAGAAATAACTCAAGAAGTTAGCCTCCATAAAACCAATAACCCAATTAAATATGGGGTGCAGAGCTAAAAAGAGAATTCACAA
This sequence comes from Mus pahari, assembly GCF_900095145.1. Classification (NCBI taxonomy): domain Eukaryota; kingdom Metazoa; phylum Chordata; class Mammalia; order Rodentia; family Muridae; genus Mus; species Mus pahari. Next base: position 1,390,881 of record NC_034599.1, on the reverse strand, counting down.
CAGAAGATATCAAATAGCTGAGAAGCACTTAAAGAAATGTTTGAAGTACCTAGTCATCAGGGAAATGCAAATCAAAATGACCCGGAGATTCCTGCTTACACCAGTCAGAATGTCTAAGATCAAAAACTTAAGTGACAGTACAAGCTGGTGAGGATCTGGAGAAAGAGGAACACTTCTCCATTGTTGGTGGGATTGCAAACTGGTATAACCAGTCTTGAAATGCAATCTGACTATTCCTCAGAAAATTGGACATAGTTTTACTTGAAGACTCAACTATACTACTTTTGGGCATATACCCAAAAGATGCCTCACCATACCACAAGGACACCTGCTCTACTATGTTCATAGCACACTTATTTGTAGTAGACAGAAGCTAGAAACCAACCAGATGTCCCTTAACAAAAGAATAGGTACAGAAAAATGAGGTTCATTTATACATTGGAACACTATTCAGCTATTAAGAATGAGGACAGTATGACTTTTGTAGGCAAATGGATTGGACATGAAAATATGAAGATGAGTAAGGTAGCCCAGCACCAAAAGGACAGGCATGGGATATACTCACTGATAAGTGGATATTAGCCAAAAGGTACGGAATACCTAGAATACAACCTATAGACACTTAGAAGTTTAACAACCAGAAAGGCCCAAATGATGATACTTTAATCGCATTTAGAATGGGGAATAAAATAAACAAGTGGCAAAGAGGGAAGGACCTAGGTAGGAGAGGAGAGGGGTGGGGGAAAAGAGGAACAGGATTGTGTATGGGAGGACAGCAGAGTAGCCTTGTGGGCAAGCAGCGTAAATGGAGAACACACTCTAGAAAGTACCAGAGACCAGGGAAGTGAGAGATTCTCAGATCTTCATGTGGGTACTCATAATAAGCCACTTTGCTAACGGTGTTTGTCAACTGTGGAAGTTCTATGGTTTTGGTGTTGCTTATGTATACTATCATGTCATCTGGAAATAACAATGTTTGCCTTCTTCCTTTCTGATTTCTATCTCCTTGATTTTTCTTGACATTATTTATTATTATTATTATTATTATTATTATTATTATTATTATTATTATTATATTACAATGCAGCCATACCCCACCATCTCTGTCCCGCAATGAGTAAAACTCAGAAAAAAATGGGGAGAGGGAAGTCAATGTGTCCACCTCCAGTAGATAGACAGGGGCTCAAGTGAAGGGACTGGGTTACCAACCCATGGGGAAATTTTCTGACTCAGAATTGTTCCTGTCCAAAAAAAAAAAAAAAAAAAAAAAAAAAAACCTGTAGGAACAAAGATAGGGAAGAGACTGAAGGAAAGGCTGTCCAATGACTGGGCCAATTTGGGATCCATCTCATGCACCAAGGACTAAAACTATTACTGATGCTATGAAATGCTTATACATGGGAGCCTGGCATGGCTATTCTCTGACGCCCTACAAGCAACTGGCTGTGACAGGTGCAGATACTTACAGGGAACTGTTGGATTGAACTGATGAGAGTCTAAACTTGTAAATCACGTTGGAAATCAATATGGAGGTTTGTCAGAAAACTGGAAATAGATCTACATCAAGAGGCAGATATACTTGTTCTACCCCATACCAAAAGGATGCTCCATCATCCCCATTTACTCAACTATGATATAGGAAATTTCTTCATAATACTCAGAAACTGGAAACGACCTAGGTGTCCCTTAACTAGAAAATGGAAAAAAATGTGATACATTTATACAGTGGAGTATAACTTAGCTGTTAAATATAATAACACCATGAAATGTATACACAAATGGATGCAACTGGTAGATAATCATCCTGGCTGAGATAACTTAGACATATAAAGACAAACATAGTATTTACTCATTTATAAGTCTATCTTAGCTGTAAAGCAAATCATTCTAAAACCCAGATCCAAAGGATCTAAGTAACAAGGTTTTAAGGGATAGTATCAATCACCCTGGTAAGGGAAAAATAGAATAGATAGAAATAATAGGAATATAGAATAGAGTGGAGGGGTGTTGGGGGACAGAAATTGGAGGGATCAGGTTGAAGGAAGGATTGAGAGAGAGTTCTTGGAGAGACATTGGAATTAGGTGACATCTAGAGGATGAACTAGAAACTTAGAGCAATAGAAACTTCCAGATACTTATGAGGGTGAACCTACCTAATTCCTTTCTTTAGATAAATGAAGAAGAGTGGATGTCAAACATAGATGAAGGGAGATGTGGGAGAAGGCCTGTGATAACAGAAGGACGGGGTAACTCTGTTCACGATATAAAAATTAAAATAAAATTTGTAAAGGAAAGAAGAAACTTGAGATTTGAAAAAAGATAACTGAAGAGCTTTTGCTGTATATTTGTCTTGGACAAAAGTCTAAGTATTGCCATTATTTAAAGAAAAAGAGAATTTCCACAGAAGAAAGACTGGATAATGGAAAGACTTAGCATTAGCCAATACCAACCACCCAAGGGAGAATCAATGACAAGGAACTCAAGGGACAAACATAAACGTTACTAAAATATTTTTGCTTTTTTCTTCAGGTGAATGATTTTATTCTGTAAGACTATAGTGAGAACTGCCTGATTTAAAGCAGAATATTATGGAAGGTTATAGTTTTTAGCTTTTTAGTTTGTACAAACATATTTTACACTGTTTGGCTTCAACACGGGAAGTGTTAAGTGTTTCTAACAGTGAGCACACAGCTATTGCTCACAATACAAGACCTCATAAAATTGGGCCCTTAAACAGTCCATCATGAGTGGCATGAGGCCCAATCCTTCCAGACTAATGAAAACTGAATGGTTGCTGAGGAGGGGGATAACACTTTCTTCTGTGATGCAACCACTGACAAATTGGTCTTGTTCCAATTAAGTACCCTCTACACCCACATTTGAGCAAGACACTCTTAATTAAATTCAGTGACCCACACCAAATTAATGACAAGAAAACAGGACAGGGAATAGGGAAGAAGGGTTTCAGCAGGAGAAAGAGTGGGATAAGGGGGTGAAATAGGTGGGTATTAAAATGACATATATAAAATGATATAAAGAACTCAAGACACCAAGAACCCAAATAACCCCCCAAAACTAAAATAACCTAAAAAAACAGGGTACAGAGCTAAACAGAAAATTTACAACAGTGGAAGATCTAATGACTGAGAAGCACTTAAATGTTCAAAGTTCTTGGTCATAAGGGAAATACAAATCAAAATGACACTGAGATTCAATCTTACACCCAGAAGAACGGCTAAAATAAAAAACTCAAATGATAACGCATGCTGGCAAGAATGCAGAACAGAGGAACACTCCTCCATTATTGATGGAAGTGCAAAGTTGCATAACCACTTTTGAGATCAATTTTATGGTTTTTCAGAAAACTGTGAATAGTTCTACCTCAAGGCCCTACCTCTACTATTCCTGGGCATATACCAAAAGATGCCCCACTTAACCATAAACAATTTCTGAACTCTGTTCAGTGTTTTATTCACAGTAGACGGGTCTTTCTTTAAACAGTGTCCTGAGGATAATGAGCCCTAACACACCAACCTTTTGTAACATTAAATTTAGACTAAGTGACAAATTAAAAAAAAAAAAAAAACAGTAAAAACAAAAGTAATTTACAACATGGCTAATCTTTTCCACAAGAGAAGTGACATTTAGGCTTGTTTTGACTGAGTAATTTTAAAAATTTCTAATACCAATAGTGAATTAAAATGCATGCTGTGTTCTGTGACTAACCTTAATTGACAGATCTTTTTATTTTTTTTTATAAGTTATAATGATTTCTGGCTCTCATGGTGATTAATGAATGAAAGAGTTACAAACAAGAAAGATTAGTTAATTACTAATGTTCTAAGTTGGAATTCATATTTAAATTGTGGTTCTATTTTTGCAGTGATCAAATGTGAAACATGTATTTTCCTTATTCTTGAAACATTACAAAGATGCCACATTATATTTAATATAACTTTATGAAAAGAATTTTGAATCAAGACTTATTGAACCAAATTCAGAGAAGTAGACACAGTAGTATAGAGAAGCTTGTTCTTTGTCGTCAATTAGTTTGAAATAGGATCATCTGTCAGTCGCTTCAGAAAGGCAATTTATGAAACTGAAATATTAAAACTTCCCAATCTGAAGGTTTTGGTATGCTATTTGACACCCAGTTACACATAGATATAAAATGTTATGGGCTTTTTAAAAAGGGCATGTTTGAAAGAAAAATATCACACATAGTCTCAAGAATTTGTATTCTTAGTTCCCAGTTGTTGGGACTGTTTGTGAGAGATAGGAGGTTTCTTCATATGCGTGATATATGACATTCTTGGTAGGATCTGGGATGAAAAACTTTGAACCACTTCAACCTGTGCTCATTATAGGAGCTCTCACCTTCCTGTTTCTACCTCTTGTCACCATGCCTGTGCTCTGCCATCATGGATTCTTCTGAAACCATAAACCAAGATAATTTTTCTCTTTCTGAATTTTCTCATGGTCATTATGTTTCATCACAGCAAAAGAAAATTAGCTAATATACTGTACTACCCTTTATTCTGAGTAGAGACTGAGGAAAGGCCATCCAGAGACTGCCCCACATGGGGATCCATCCCATATAGTTACCAAACTCAGACACTATTGTGGTTGCCAAGAAGTGCTTACTGACAGAAGCCTGATATAGTTGTCTCCTGAAAAGCTCTGCAAGAGCCTGAAAAGTACAGAGGTGGATGCTTAGAACTAACCGTTGGACTGAGCAATGGGGTCCCCTATTGAGGATTTAGAGAAAGAACTGAAGGATCTGAAGGGGTTTGTAACACCATAGGAGGGACAACAATATCCACCAACTAGACCCCCAGAACTCCTAGGGACTAAACCACCAAACAAAGAGTACACATGGAGGGACCCATGGCTACAGCTGCATATGTAGCAGAGGATGGCCTTGATGGACATCAATGAGAGGAGAGGCCCTTGGTCCTGTAAATGCTCAATACCCCAGTGTAGGGGAATGCCAGGACAGGGAATGGGGAATGGGCAGATGGGTGGGAGAACACCATCAGAGAAGCAGAGGTAGGGGCATGGGATAGGGGTTTCCAGGGGCAGGGGATGGGATAATATTTGAAATGTAAACAAAGAAAATATCTATTCAAAAATATTTTTTAAAATCTGAAAATATCTATAAGCAGCACTATGAAAGCATCTGTTTAGCACCATTGCATTCATAAGCAGATAAGATATGACACACTTCACAAATGTCATTTTGAAGAAATAATGCATTACAGGTAGAAAGGTAAAGATATAACCCTTTTAAATTTCTGCTTTTACCCTCCACTAGTATAGTTGTCACTAATCTGAAATAGGTATTGTAACAAATTACATTTTCCCAAAGTAGTCCTGAAAATATCAGAGACTATGCTATATTCTGTAAGCACTTCTCAATTTGTCCTTCTAAAACCTATAAAGTTTGGTTTTTATTTCTGTTTCTGCTATAATCAGGGCAACTTGAAAACCTCATTGAAGAACGTTAGAATGATACTGTATTACTTCTGGCTAAACCCATCAACAGTTTTGTAATAACTGGTTTTGATTTCTAAGTGAGCTATTTTGTTCAAAGGTTAACCAGAAATTATGGTTTCAGAAGCTACAGTCTCTTGTGATGGCTGTTAAACATGGACACATTGTGAAGAAAGAGTATCGAAAGCATGGAGGAAGAAAAGGAACTAGACCACAGACCATAGACAACAGTAGCAAATGCAGTTCCAGGATACTAATTTAGGATACTTGGATATACCACTGTATGTTAATAGAATGAGGTCTATAAGATCTCTTATTTTACCTATGTTTCTGTGTACTTACAGCAAGAAAACTTGTGGGCTATCTAATTTGTCATGCCTTGTGTGGTTATCATTTTTATTTTTGCCATTTGTAAAGTCGCATTTAAAAGATAAAGTGAGCAAGCAAAGAGAGCACATATCTGTTTACTAGAATTTTAGTATAATTTTTGCATCACACTTATTCTCACAAATTATATAACTTCTTTTTTATTATTTACTTCATTTACATTTCAAATACTATCCCCTTTCCTAGTTTCCTCTCCAAAAGTCCCCTATATCATCCCCCTACCCTGCTCCCCAACCCGCCCACTCCTGCATCCTGGTCCTGACATTCTCCTGTACTGGGACATACAATGTTCAAAAGACCAATAGCCTCTCCTCCCATTGATGGCCTACTAGGCCATCCTCTGCTACATAGGCAACTATCGACAAAAGCTCGGCTTCTTATCATACTACCTTGCATGTTTGGGAGCCCGCCGTATTACCCTGTCTTCATTCGATAGGGTGGTTTGGGTAAATTACTTGTTTGGATTCTCCTACCATCTTGTCTTCTATAAACTACGGATTAATTATACTTCAGCATTTGACTAGAGTTTAATAGCACATTGAAAGGGACAAATATTTAAACCTAAGTCAATGAATCTTTCTCACAATGAAACGTCAAGGTTTTTGGAGTAGATTAGGTTTCTCTAGCTTAGTGCTCTTCAGTTTGTACTTTGCAAAGCATACTACTGAGGACTATGTTTGGAGTAATATTATCTCTAGTCTTTCTTGAAACCTCTATCTCACCACTTGCACTTCAATTGCAGGGCTAATTGAATGAGTTTCCTATTGATTATTTTAGTCTGTACATAGAAATCAACTTCTTAATTTAATGTGTAGTGTGAACATCTTCCTTGGTTTTGATTCTTGTTTCATGTATTTGTTAACAAATGGACATAAAGGAAGTCAGAGAAATCTTTGTACAGAATCTTAAATAATAACCATTAAAATTATTTATCAGACACACAAAATTGCAGTTGGTTTTTTTAATCGGATATTTTATTTATTTACAAGTCAAATGTTTTCTCCTATCCTAGTTTCCCCTCTGCAAATCGCCTATCTCATCCCCCATATGAGGGTGCTCCCCCACCCATCTACCCACTCCCACCTCTTCACCCTAGCATTGTGCTACACAGGGGCATCAAACCTTCAACAGGATCACGGGTCTCTCCCTCCAATTAATGCCAAATAAGGCCCCCTCAGATCCTTCAGTCCTTTCCCTAACTCCTCCATTTGGATCCCTGTGCTCAGTCTGATGGTTGGCTACAAGAATCCTCATCTGTATTGCTCAGGATCTGGGCAGAGCCTGTCAGGAGAGTGCTGTATCAGCCTCCTGTCAGCAAGCATTTCTTGGCATCAGCAATAGTATCTGGGTTTGCTGTCTGCATTGTGGGATGGATACCCAGATGGGGCAGTCTGTGGATGGTCTTTTCTTCAGTATCTGCTACACTCATCACCCCTGTATTTCCTTGAGATAGGAACAATTCTGGGTTAAAATTTTGGAGATGGGTGGGTGGCCCTATCCCTCAATGGTTGGGAGGGGGTGCATGCCTAATCTCTGGATATGGTCTCAACAGGTTCTCTCTCCCCTTTGTGGGTTTCAGCTAATGTCATCCCTGTGGTGTCCTTGGAGGCTCTTATATTCCTGGCATCTGGGAATTTCTGTTTTCTATTCCCAGTTCCCCTCCTCCATTGCTACATACCTCTGCTCAATTTCCTGGCCACCTGTACATTGCCTTCATCTCCTCCCATAACTGACTTTTGCCTACTTTTTCCCCTCCTCCTCTTCTCTTCCTCTGAAGTCCCTCTCACCCTCTACTTCCCTTGATTATTTTGTTCCCTCTTCTAAGTAGGACTGAAACATCCACTCTTTGGTCTTCCTTCCTCTTGAGCTTCATGTGGTCTGTGAGTTGTAATATTAATATTCCATGAAGTTTGCTTAATATCCACTTATCAGGGACTACATACAATGTGTGGTTTTTGTGACTGAGTAACCTCACTCAGGATGATAATTTCGAGATCCATCCATTTGCCTGTTAATTTCACGAAGTTATTGCTTTTAATAGCTGAGTAGTATTACATTGTGTAAATGTCATACATTTTCTGTATCCATTCCTCTGTTTAGGGACATCTGGGTTGTTTCCAGCTTCTGGTTACTATGAACATGGTGAAGCATGTGTCTTTAAAAGATCTTTACCACTCCTATATCTGATAGAGGGTTAATATCGAATATATACAAGAAATTAGACTCCAAAGAATCTAATAACCCTATTAAAATTGGGTTACAGAGCTAAACAAAGAATTCTCAATTAAGGAATCGTGAATGGCCTAGAAGCACCTAAAGAAATGTTCAACATCCTTAGTCATCAGAGAAATGCAAATCAAAAAACACCCTGGAGATTCTACATCACACTAGTCAGAATTGCCAAGATCAAAAACCCAGGTGACAGCAGATGCTGGAGAGGTTGTAAAGAAAAAGGAACAGTCCTCCATTGCTGTTGGGACTGCAAACTGGTACAACCACTCTGGAAATCAGTCAAGCAGTTCCTCAGAAAACTGGACATAGTACTACCTGAGGACTCAGCTATACCACTACTAGGCATACACCCAGAAGATGATCCAATATGTAACAACAACACATGCAGTAGGTTTTTAAAAGTAGTTTGCATGTGATTTCATAATTTTGATGAAATTCTCAAAGTAATAAAAAGCATTAGAAAAAAGTTAACACATAACATAAAAATACAATATTTAAAGATTCTTGATTTAACAGAAATGAAATTGATTCTATGAACCTAAATAATATATTCATATTTCTAATTTTGATATAAAATGTTTTGCCTATTAATGATATATACTTTAAGAAATATGAATGAATGAAAGAAAGCTTCAATTATATAATTTAAATGAAAAATATCTTGATAAATGGATGATTTCCTTAGTTGGATTATATAAAGTTTAGTGTTTGCGCAGACATCCTTCTGTTTCTGGATTTTATTCATTCTAATGGTCTAACTGTTGTTCTACTCTAATGACTTCATGGAGCTTTATAGAAAGTCATAAACTTTATTCAATATGCTATCATTTATATATATATATATCTTCATTTTTATATATGTATGTATATATATATATATATATATATATATATATATATATATATATATATATTATACATATAAATCTTTCAGGTTCTACTTAAATGTTTTCTTTGTATTTGAGTATGAAATGGGAATATAAACAGATGATTTCCTTTCTTCCATTTTCTTCTAAGAAGTTAGCTGTGACCCTACTTTTTTCTTTAAAAATGATTTGTAGGCATGATGGTATGTTTTGTTCTGTGTGTTCTAAGTTCCCTGTGTTGGTGATTTATAAATTATCCTACAATATATTTATACAAATACAGTAAAGATTATTGTTGGTGCTGTTGTTTGGAGACAATTTTATATGACCATGCTGTACAGCTTAGAATAGCCTTGAACTCCTGAATTACCTTGGGTTTCTAGTGTCAGGACTGGAGATATGTGTTACCACACAGTTATGTTTTAAGTTTTCCAATATGGTGCTTATAAATCTTCATTAATTCATAGCTTCTGGTTTTCTTTGGCTTAATACAGTATTTTAGAAATATTCAAATGATTTTACCTTAAAATATTACTTTAATTTCATGATTGTTTTGTGTAGAACTGTTCTTAGGTTTACAATTTACTTTGTTCTCATTTATGATTTCAAGATTACCTTCATTTACTTATTTATGTTTTTTTTTTTTTAAATTGGGAGAGAAATCTGGACTTGTTCCTTCTGGGGTCCCAGTGTTTCTTTAATCCAAGGCAATTTTTAAGATGAATTTCCTTATGTTGATAGGTTCTTTCTTCACACCATATCATCTTTCATGTATGCATGGCTTATGTGACTTGATGTAATTTTCATAGAAGATTGATTTTTCATTCTAAAAAGAAAAAAATCTTCCTTTACTCCCTTAGTCCTTCATGGATACAGAATCTTTGAGTCTCCAACTTAATGGAGGTTTGGTACATTCAAACCTACATTTGATTAAAACTAATATTACACATATTTTGCTTGTATTATTATGCAAGAAACAGGAATTATGTCCTGTCTTCATGTCTCTTGCTACCTTGACATCAATTGGTTTACATATATAAAACACCGTGGCTTTATTCTGGTCATTGAGATTGATATTATTTTTTATCAGTAAAATCTGTACTATTACTTTTTTGTTTGTTTTCTTTTTCTATTATTAATCACTCCATTTATTTACATTTCAAATGATACCCCACTTCCCTGTTATACCCCCCACCAATCCCCCATCCCACATCTGCCCACTCCTTTCCTTTTTCCTGTACAAGAGTACTCCCCCACACTCCGACACTCTCCAGCCCAACCTCCCCATCATACCCCTACTGTGAGGCATTAAACCTCCTTGGGACCAAGGGCCTCCCCTAGGGCAAGACCATCCTCTGCTACCTATGTATCTGGAGCTATAGATTCCTCTAGGTACACTCCTTGGTTGGTGGTCTAGTCTCTGGGAGAACTAGGTGGTCAGGCCTGCCTATGTTCCAATGGAGTTGCAATCCCCCTCTGCTCCTCCAGTCCTTCTGCTAGCTACCCCACGTGATTCCATGACTTTAGTCTGAAGTTTGGCTCCAAGCATCCACATCTGAATTAGTCAATTGCTGACCAGACCTCCCCAGGAAACACCACACTTGGTTCCTGTCTGCAAGCGCCTCTTGACCATAGCAACAGTGCTGGGTCTAGTGTCTGCAGACATGATGTATCCCCTGGTGGGGCCGTTCCCCGGTTGGCCCTTCCTCCAGTCTCTGTTCCATTTTTTTGTCCCTGTTCTTACTTTGGACAGGAACATTTCTAGGTTTAAAAACTTAGAGATGGGTGGGTGGCCCCATCTCTTGACCAGGGATTATGTTTATCTATTGGGTGTGGTCTCAACAGATTCTGTCTCCTACTTCTCTGTGCATTATGACTAAAGACATCTCCATTGGGTCCTGAGACCCTCACATTTCTCTGGTGTCTAGGACCCTCCAGTGGCTATCCTCAGTTATTTATCAACCCTGCTACCTATTTTCAATCGATTCTCTGATCCTCTGTACCTCTCTCACTGCTACTCCAGATTCTGATATTGTCACCCTTATATCATCCTCCTCCTTTCTCCCTCCCTTGTAACCCTCTCCTCCCATCTCCCACAATCACCTGATTCTCCCTCAGTGTAGGACTGAAGCATCCACTCCCCGGTCTTCCTCCCTTCTATGCTCCATATGATCTGTAGGTTGTACCACTGGCATTGTGAACTTTGGGTTAGTATAAGTGGATACACTTATCAATGAGTACATACCATATGTGTCATTTTGTGCCTGGGTTACCTCACTCAGAATGATATATTCTAGTTGCATCCATTTGCCTGTGAACTTCATGAAGTCATTGTTTTTATTTCTGTGTAGTACTTATTGGGTATGTGTACATTTTCTGTATGCACTCATCTGTTGAGGGACATCTGGGTTGTTTCCAGCTTCTGGCTTTTATAAATAAGACTGCTATAAACATAGTGGAGCATGTGTCCTTGTTTATGATGGAGCATCTTTTGGGTATATGCCCAGGAGAGGTATAGCTAGGGCTTTAAGGTAGTACTATGTCCATTTTTCTCAGGAAACGCCAGACTGATTTCCAGAGTGGTTTTACTAGCTTTCAGTACCACCAGCAATGGAGGAGTATTCCTCTTTCTCCACATCCTCGAATCTGCTGTCACCTGAGTTTTTGATTTTAGCCATTCTGACTGGTGTGAGGTGAAATCTCAGGGTAGTTTTGATTTGCATTTCCCTGATGACTAAGGATGTTGAACATTTCTTTAAGTGCTTCTCAGCCATTAGAGTTTCCTTAGTTGAGAATTCTCAATTTAGCTCTGTATTCCACATTTTTCCCCTTGGTTTTTTGAGACAGGATTTCTGTTTATCCCTGGCTGTCCTGAAATTCACTATCTAGACCAGGCTGGTCTCCAACTCAGAAATCAGCCTGCCTCTGTTTCCCAAGTGCTGAGATTAAAGGCATGTGCCACCAGTGCCCAGCTTGTATTCCACTTTTTAATCAAGTTATTTGGTTCTCCAAAATCTGCCTTCTTGAGTTCTTTCTACCTTTTTTTTTTTTTTTTTGGTTTTTTGAGACAGGGTTTTTCTGTGTAGCCCTGACTGTCCTGGAACTCACTTTGTAGACCAGGCTGGACTTGAATTCAGAAATCCATCTGCTTCTGCCTCCCAAGAGCTGGGACTAAAGGCATGTGCCACCACTGCCTGGCCTCTTTCTACATTTTTAATATTAGCCCTCCATCAAATGTAGGGTTGGTAAATACCTTTTCCCAATATGTTGGTTGCAGTTTTGTCCTATTGATAGTGTCGCTTTAGAGAAGCTTTTCAATTTTATGAGGTTCCATTTGTTGTTTGTTGCTCTTAAAGCATAAACCATTGGTGTTCTGTTCAAGAAATTTTCCTCTGTGCCCAAGTATTTGAGGCTCTTCCCCACTTTCTCATCTATTAGATTGATTAGATTAGATACATTGGTATCTGGTTTTATGTGGAGGTCTTTGACAAACTTGGACTTGAGCATGTGCAAGGCGATAACCACTTTGCATTCTTCTATTAGCAGACTGCCAGTTGAACCAGCACAATTTGTTGAAAATAGTATCTTTTCTCCACTGAATCGTTTTAGCATCTTTGTCAAAGATCAAGTGACCATAGGTGTATAGGTACATGTCTAGGTCTTCAATTCTATTCCATTGATCTTTCTGCCTGTCTCTGTACCAATACCATATAGTT
>NC_034599.1:1376667-1377894 GCF_900095145.1 Mus pahari | reverse complement strand
GTGCTGGGTCATATAAAGTTTACAAGACCAAGGGGCCTCTCTTCCCAATGATGGCTGATTAGGCCATCTTCTGCTACATATGCAGTTAGAGACTCGAGCTCAGGGGCTACTGGTTAGTTCAGATAGTTTTTGCACCTACAGGGTTGCAGCCCCCTTCAACTCCTTGGGTACATTCTCTAGCTCCTCCATTGGGGGCCCTGTGTTCCATCCAATAGCTGACTGTGAAATTTTTATAATACAGGTCTTTTACTTGCTTGGTTAGAGTCACACCAAGATATTTTATATTATTTGTGACTATTGTGAAGGGTGGCGTTTCCCTAATTTCTTTCTCATGCCTTTTATCCTTTGAGGAGAGGAAGGCTATTGATTTGTTTAAGTTTATATCTAGTCACTTTGCTGAAGTTATTACCTGTAGGAACACTCTGGTAGAATTTTTGCCTTCGCTTATGTATACAATCATAACATATGCAAATAGTGATAACTTGACTTCCTCTTTTGCAATTTGTATCCCTTTGATCTCTTTTTGTTATCTAATTGCTCTGGCTAGAACTTCAAGTACTATACTAAATAGAGAGAATGAGCAGCCTTGTCTAGTCTCTGATTTTAAAGGTATTGATTTGTGTTTCTCCACATTTAGTATGATGTCAACTATTGGTTTGCTATATATTGCTTTCATTCTATTTAGGTATTCATTCACCTTGAATTCTTGATCTCCTCAATACTTTTAATATGGATGGTATTATATTTTCTAAAAGGCGTTTTCAACATCTAATGAGATATTGTGTTTTTTGTTTCCTTTATCTTTGCTTATATATTGGATTATATTGACGGATTTCTGTATATTGAACCATCTCTGCATCCCTGAGATGAAGCCCACTTGATCATTTTGGATGATTGTTTTGACGTGTTCTGAATTTTGTATGCATGGATATTTTATTGAATATTTTTCATTTATATTCATAAGGAAAACTGGTCTATAGTTCTCTTTCTTTGTTGGGTCTTTGTGTGGTTTCGGTATCAGTGTGACTATGGCTTTGTAGAAAAAAATGGGTAGTGTTCCTTCTGTTTCTATTTTGTGGAATAGTTTGAAGAGTATTGCTATTAGATGTTTGGAAAAAAAGACAGAGTTTTCGACAAATGGTGCTGGCACAACTGGCAGCTATCATGTAGAAGAATGAGAATTGATCCATTCTTATCTCCTTGTACAAAGCTCAAGTCTAAGTGGAT